>NW_026867784.1:0-108181 GCF_020745735.1 Hemiscyllium ocellatum
AGGACGTCTACTCTTTGAATTAACATGTGCAGTCTGTTTCATTGAGTGCAGTATGATTCACTAAATTACTGAGTTACGTTTGTTCCATTGAATCAAGGAATAAAGTTTGATTCACTGAATCAATGACTGAAGTATGTTTCCATGATTTAATGAATGCTGTTAGTTTGATGGAATGAATGTGTTTTGCTCGTTTGCATTGAATAACTGGCAGGAGCTCTGTTCTTTAAATTGAGACGTGCAGTGCATTTCAGTGAATGAATGGCTGCACTTTGATTCTAGAAGTGTATGAGTTTACCCATTGAATGAATGAGAGAAGATCAACGCATTGTATTAAGACCTGCTTTCTGTATCATTGACTCAATGATTGCAGTTTGTTTCAATGAATGCAGATAGATTCATTGAATGAAGGTGTTGAGCTCGAGTCATTGAATAAACGAGATAAGATGTACATATTGAATCAACACGTGCAGTCTGTTTCATGGAATGAAGACATATAGTTTGTTTGATTGAATGAACGTGTGCAGTTTCTTTCATTGGAAGAATGGCAAATGCTCGTTTCATTGAAATAGTACTTGCAGTGTTTCTCATAGAATGAATGTTTGCAGTTTGATTTATTGCTGAAACGATGCAGTTGAATTCACTATTATGAATTAGGTTTGTATAATTACATCAATGAACTACACTTGATTCTTTGAATCAACGATTGAAATAGGAATCAATGTTTAAATGAATGCAGGTTGTTTCATTGAATGAAAGTGTTAAGCTTGAGACATTGAAAGGATGTGGAAAGCTCTACGTCAGTGCAGTTTGCTTCATGGAGTAAATGTCTTCTGTTTGATTGTATCAATGCGTTAAGCTTGTGGCATTGAACGAATGAGAGCACTCTACTCTTTGAATTATCATGTGCAGTCTGTTTCATTGAATGGTCGAGTGCAGTATGATTCACTAAATTAGTGAGTTACTTTTGTTACATAGAAACAAGGAATAAGGTTTGATTCATTGAATCAATGATTGCAGATTGATCCAATGATTCAATGAATGCATTTTGTTTCATGTAATGAAAGCGATGAGCTTGACACATTGAATGAATGAGAGAAACTCTACTCATTGAATTAACATGTGCGGTTTGGTTCATGGACTAAATGTGTGCAGGTTGATTGAGACAATGTGTGAAGCTTGTGGCATTGAATGAATGAGAGTGGCTCTACTCATTGAATTGACAAGTGCAGTCTCTTTTAATAAATGAACGTGTGCAGTTTGATTCATGAAATAAATGTGTTCAGTATGTTTCATTGAAACAATGAATAAGGTTAGATTCATTGAATGTATGATTGCAGATTGATCCAAAGATTCAATGAATGCATTTTGTTTCATGGAATGAAAGCGTTGAGCTTGACACATTGAATGGATGAGAGAAACACAACTCATTGAATTAACATGTGCGGTTGGTTCATGGAGTGAATGTGTCCAGTTTGATTGACACAAAGTGTTAAGCTTGTGGCATTGAATGAATGAGAATAGCTCTACTCATTGAATTGACAAGTGCAGTCTCGTTCAATAAATGAAAGTGTGCAGTTTGATTCATGAAATAAATGTGTTCAGTTTGTTACATTGAAACAATGAATAAAGTTGGAATCATTGACTGAAGTTTGATTCAATGATTTAGTGAATGCTGTTAGTTTGAAGCAATGAATGTGTTTTGCTGGTTTGCATTGAATAACTGTCCGGAGCTCTGTTCTTTAAATTGAACGTGCAGTGCATTTTAGTGAATGAATGGCTGCAGTTTGATTCTAGAAGTGTATGAGTTTACCCATTGAATGAATGAGAGAAGATCAACTCATTGAATTAAGACCTGCTGACTGTATCATTGAATGAATGGTTGCAGTTTGATTCACGAAATAAGTGAGTTAAGTTCGTTTGATTGAATCGATTAATACTGTTTGATTCATTGACTCAATGATTGCAGTTTGTTTCAATGAACGCAGATGGTTTCATCGAATGAAGGTGTTGAGCTCGAGTCATTGAATAAACGAGATCAGATGTACATATTGAATCAACACGTGCAGTCTGTTTCATTGAATGGTCGAGAGCAGCATGATTCACTAAATTAGTGATTTACGTTTGTTTCATAGAAACAAGGAATAAGGTTTGATTCATTGAATCAATGATTGCAGATTGATCCAAAGATTCAATGACTGCATTTTGTTTCATGTAATGAAAGCGATGAGCATGACACATTGAATGAATAAGAGAAACTCTACTCTTTGAATTAACATGTGCGGTTTGGTTCATGGAGTAAATGTGTGCAGGTTGATTGAGACAATGTGTGAAGCTTGTGACATTGAATGAATGAGAGTAGCTCCACTCATTGAATTGACAAGTGCAGTCTCTTTTAATAAATCAACGTGTGCAGTTTGATTCATGAAATAAATGTGTTCAGTATGTTTCATTGAAACAATGAATAAGGTTTGATGGATTTAATGATTTAATGAATGCAGTTAGTTTGATGGAATGAATGTGCTTTGCTCGTTTGCATTGAATAACTGGCAGGAGCTCTCTTCTTGAATTAAGACGTACAGTGTATATCAGTGAATGAATGGGAGCACTTTGATTCTAGAAGTGTATGAGTTTACCATTGAATGAATGAGAGAATATCTACGCATTGAATTAAGACGTGCAGACTGTATCATTGAATGAATGGGTGCAGTTTGATTCACGAAATAAGAGAGTTAAGTTTGTTTCATTGAATCAATTAATACAGTTTGATTCATTGCCTCAATGTTTGCAGATTGTTTCAATGAATGCAGATTGTTTCATTGAAGGAATGTGTTGTGCTCGAGACATTGAATAGACAAGATAATCTGTACTTTTTGAATCAACACGTGAAGTCTGTTTCATGGAATGAATGCATATAGTTTGTTTGATTGAATGAACGTGTGCAGTTTCTTTCATGGAATGAATGGCAAATGTTCGTTTCATTGAAATAGTACTTGCAGTGTTTCTCATAACATGAATGTTTGCAGTTTGATTTATTGCTGAAACGATGCAGTTAAATTCACTATTATGAATTAGGTTTGTATAATTACATCAATGAACTACACTTGATTCTTTGAATCAACGATTGAAATAGGAATCAATGTTTAAATGAATGCAGGTTGTTTCATTGAATGAAAGTGTTAAGCTTGAGACATTGAAAGGAAGTGGAAAGCTCTACGTCAGTGCAGTTTGCTTCATGGAGTAAATGTGTTCTGTTTGATTGTATCAATGCGTTAAGCTTGTGGCATTGAACGAATGAGAGCACTTCTACTCTTTGAATTATCATGTGCAGTCTGTTTCATTGAATGGTCGAGTGCAGTATGATTCACTAAATTAGTGAGTCACTTTTGTTACATAGAAACAAGGAATAAGGTTTGATTCATTGAATCAATGATTGCAGATTGATCCAAAGATTCAATGACTGCATTTTGTTTCATGTAATGAAAGCGATGAGCATGACACATTGAATGAATAAGAGAAACTCTACTCTTTGAATTAACATGTGCGGTTTGGTTCATGGAGTAAATGTGTGCAGGTTGATTGAGACAATGTGTGAAGCTTGTGACATTGAATGAATGAGAGTAGCTCCACTCATTGAATTGACAAGTGCAGTCTCTTTTAATAAATCAACGTGTGCCGTTTGATTCATGAAATAAATGTGTTCAGTATGTTTCATTGAAACAATGAATAAGGTTTGATGGATTTAATGATTTAATGAATGCTGTTAGTTTGATGGAATGAATGTGCTTTGCTCGTTTGCATTGAATAACTGGCAGGTGCTCTCTTCTTTGAATTAAGACGTACAGTGTATATCAGTGAATGAATGGGAGCACTTTGATTCTAGAAGTGTACGAGTTTACCATTGAATGAATGAGAGAAGATCTACGCATTGATTTAAGACCTGCTGACTGTATCATTGAATGAATGGGTGCAGTTTGATTCACGAAATAAGTGAGTTAAGTTTGTTTCATTGAATCGATTAATACAGTTTGATTCAATGCCTCAATGTTTGCAGACTGTTTCAATGAATGCAGATGGTTTCATTGAAGGAAGGTGTTGTGCTCGAGACATTGAATAGACAAGATAATCTGTACTTTTTGAATCAACACGTGACGTCTGTTTCATGGAATGAATGCATATAGTTTGTTTGATTGACTGAACGTGTGCAGTTTCTTTCATGGAATGAATGGCAAAAGCTCGTTTCATTGAAATAGTACTAGCAGTGTTTCTCATAGAATGAATGTTTGCAGTTTGATTTATTGCTGAAACGATGCAGTTGAATTCACTATTATGAATTAGGTTTGTATAATTACATCAATCAACTACACTTGATTCTTTGAATCAACGATTGAAATATGAATCAATCTGTAAATGAATGCAGGTTGTTTCATTGAATGAAAGTGTTAAGCTTGAGACATTGAAAGATTGTGAAAAGCTCCACGTACGTGCGGTTTGCTTCTTGAACTAAATGTGTCCAGTGTTTTTAATTGTATCAATGCGTTAAGCTTGTGGCATTGAACGAATGAGAGGACTTCTACTCTTTGAATTAACATGTGCAGTCTGTTTCATTGAATGGTTGAGTGCAGTATGATTCACTAAATTACTGAGTTACGTTTGTTCCATTGAATCAAGGAATAAGGTCGGATTCACTGAATCAATGACTGAAGTTTGTTTCAATGATTTAATGAATGCTGTTAGTTTGATGGAATGAATGTGTTTTGCTCGTTTGCATTGAATAACTGGCAGGAGCTCTGTTCTTTAAATTGAGACGTGCAGTGCATTTCAGTGAATGAATGGCTGCACTTTGATTCTAGAAGTGTATGAGTTTACCCATTGAATGAATGAGAGAAGATCAACGCATTGTATTAAGACCTGCTTTCTGTATCATTGACTCAATGATTGCAGTTTGTTTCAATGAATGCAGATAGATTCATTGAATGAAGGTGTTGAGCTCGAGTCATTGAATAAACGAGATAAGATGTACATATTGAATCAACACGTGCAGTCTGTTTCATGGAATGAATACATATAGTTTGTTTGATTGAATGAACGTGTGCAGTTTCTTTCATGGAATGAATGGCAAATGTTCGTTTCATTGAAATAGTACTTGCAGTGTTTCTCATAGAATGAATGTTTGCAGTTTGATTTATTGCTGAAACGATGCAGTTAAATTCACTATTATGAATTAGGTTTGTATAATTACATCAATGAACTACACTTGATTCTTTGAATCAACGATTGAAATAGGAATCAATGTTTAAATGAATGCAGGTTGTTTCATTGAATGAAAGTGTTAAGCTTGAGACATTGAAAGGATGTGGAAAGCTCTACGTCAGTGCAGTTTGCTTCATGGAGTAAATGTCTTCTGTTTGATTGTATCAATGCGTTAAGCTTGTGGCATTGAACGAATGCACTTCTACTCTTTGAATTATCATGTGCAGTCTGTTTCATTGAATGGTCGAGTGCAGTATGATTCACTAAATTAGTGAGTTACTTTTGTTACATAGAAACAAGGAATAAGGTTTGATTCATTGAATCAATGATTGCAGATTGATCCAATGATTCAATGAATGCATTTTGTTTCATGTAATGAAAGCGATGAGCTTGACACATTGAATGAATGAGAGAAACTCTACTCATTGAATTAACATGTGCGGTTTGGTTCATGGACTAAATGTGTGCAGGTTGATTGAGACAATGTGTGAAGCTTGTGACATTGAATGAATGAGCGTGGCTCTACTCATTGAATTGACAAGTGCAGTCTCTTTTAATAAATGAACGTGTGCAGTTTGATTCATGAAATAAATGTGTTCAGTATGTTTCATTGAAACAATGAATAAGGTTAGATTCATTGAATGTATGATTGCAGATTGATCCAAAGATTCAATGAATGCATTTTGTTTCATGGAATGAAAGCGTTGAGCTTGACACATTGAATGGATGAGAGAAACACAACTCATTGAATTAACATGTGCGGTTTGGTTCATGGAGTGAATGTGTCCAGTTTGATTGACACAAAGTGTTAAGCTTGTGGCATTGAATGAATGAGAATAGCTCTACTCATTGAATTGACAAGTGCAGTCTCGTTCAATAAATGAAAGTGTGCAGTTTGATTCATGAAATAAATGTGTTCAGTTTGTTACATTGAAACAATGAATAAAGTTGGAATCATTGACTGAAGTTTGATTCAATGATTTAGTGAATGCTGTTAATTTGAAGCAATGAATGTGTTTTGCTGGTTTGCATTGAATAACTGTCCGGAGCTCTGTTCTTTAAATTGAGACATGCAGTGCATTTTAGTGAATGAATGGCTGCAGTTTGATTCTAGAAGTGTATGAGTTTACCCATTGAATGAATGAGAGAAGATCAACTCATTGAATTAAGACCTGCTGACTGTATCATTGAATGAATGGGTGCAGTTTGATTCACGAAATAAGTGAGTTAAGTTCGTTTGATTGAATCGATTAATACTGTTTGATTCATTGACTCAATGATTGCAGTTTGTTTCAATGAACGCAGATGGTTTCATCGAATGAAGGTGTTGAGCTCGAGTCATTGAATAAACGAGATCAGATGTACATATTGAATCAACACGTGCAGTCTGTTTCATTGAATGGTCGAGAGCAGCATGATTCACTAAATTAGTGATTTACGTTTGTTCCATAGAAACAAGGAATAAGGTTTGATTCATTGAATCAATGATTGCAGATTGATCCAAAGATTCAATGACTGCATTTTGTTTCATGTAATGAAAGCGATGAGCATGACACATTGAATGAATAAGAGAAACTCTACTCTTTGAATTAACATGTGCGGTTTGGTTCATGGAGTAAATGTGTGCAGGTTGATTGAGACAATGTGTGAAGCTTGTGACATTGAATGAATGAGAGTAGCTCCACTCATTGAATTGACAAGTGCAGTCTCTTTTAATAAATCAACGTGTGCAGTTTGATTCATGAAATAAATGTGTTCAGTATGTTTCATTGAAACAATGAATAAGGTTTGATGGATTTAATGATTTAATGAATGCTGTTAGTTTGATGGAATGAATGTGCTTTGCTCGTTTGCATTGAATAACTGGCAGGAGCTCTCTTCTTTGAATTAAGACGTACAGTGTATATCAGTGAATGAATGGGAGCACTTTGATTCTAGAAGTGTACGAGTTTACCATTGAATGAATGAGAGAAGATCTACGCATTGATTTAAGACCTGCTGACTGTATCATTGAATGAATGGGTGCAGTTTGATTCACGAAATAAGTGAGTTAAGTTTGTTTCATTGAATCGATTAATACAGTTTGATTCAATGCCTCAATGTTTGCAGATTGTTTCAATGAATGCAGATGGTTTCATTGAAGGAAGGTGTTGTGCTCGAGACATTGAATAGACAAGATAATCTGTACTTTTTGAATCAACACGTGAAGTCTGTTTCATGGAATGAATGCATATAGTTTGTTTGATTGACTGAACGTGTGCAGTTTCTTTCATGGAATGAATGGCAAATGTTCGTTTCTTTGAAATAGTACTTGCAGTGTTTCTCATAGAATGAATGTTTGTAGTTTGATTTATTGCTGAAACGATGCAGTTAAATTCACTATCATGAATTACGTTTGTATAATTACATCAATGAACTACACTTGATTCTTTGAATCAACGATTGAAATAGGAATCAATGTTTAAATGAATGCAGGTTGTTTCATTGAATGAAAGTGTTAAGCTTGAGACATTGAAAGGATGTGGAAAGCTCTACGTCAGTGCAGTTTGCTTCATGGAGTAAATGTCTTCTGTTTGATTGTATCAATGCGTTAAGCTTGTGGCATTGAACGAATGAGAGTACGTCTACTCTTTGAATTATCATGTGCAGTCTGTTTCATTGAATGGTCGAGAGCAGTATGATTCACTAAATTAGTGATTTACGTTTGTTCCATAGAAACAAGGAATAAGGTTTGATTCATTGAATCAATGATTGCAGATTGATCCAATGATTCAATGAATGCATTTTGTTTCATGTAATGAAAGCGATGAGCTTGACACATTGAATGAATGAGAGACACTCTACTCATTGAATTAACATGTGCGGTTTGGTTCATGGACTAAATGTGTGCAGGTTGATTGAGACAATGTGCGAAGCTTGTGGCATTGAATGAATGAGAGTAGCTCTACTCATTGAATTGACAAGCGCAGTCTCTTTCAATAAATGAACGTGTGCAGTTTGATTCATGAAATAAATATGTTCAGTATGTTTCATTGAAACAATGAATAAGGTTAGATTCATTGAATGTATGATTGCAGATTGATCCAAAGATTCAATGAATGCATTCTGTTTCATGGAATGAAAGCGTTGAGCTTGACACATTGAATGGATGAGAGAAACACAACTCATTGAATTAGCATGTGCGGTTTGGTTCATGGAGTGAATGTGTCCAGTTTGATTGACATAAAGTGTTATGCTTGTGGCATTGAATGAATGAGAATAGCTCTACTCATTGAATTGACAAGTGCAGTCTCGTTCAATAAATGAACGTGTGCAGTTTGATTCATGAAATAAATGTGTTCAGTTTGTTACATTGAAACAATGAATAAAGTTGGAATCATTGACTGAAGTTTGATTCAATGATTTAATGAATGCTGTTAGTTTGAAGCAATGAATGTGTTTTGCTGGTTTGCATTGAATAACTGGCCGGAGCTCTGTTCTTTAAATTGAGAAGTGCATGCATTTTAGTGAATGAATGGCTGCAGTTTGATTCTAGAAGTGTATGAGTTTACCCATTGAATGAATGAGAGAAGATCAACTCATTGAATTAAGACCTGTTGACTGTATCATTGATTGAATGGGAGCAGTTTGATTCACGAAATAAGTGAGTTAAGTTTGTTTGATTGAATCGATTAATACTGTTTGATTCATTGACTCAATGATTGCAGTTTGTTTCAATGAACGCAGATGGTTTCATCGAATGAAGGTGTTGAGCTCGAGTCATTGAATAAACGAGATCAGATGTACATATTGAATCAACACGTGCAGTCTGTTTCATTGAATGGTCGAGAGCAGTATGATTCACTAAATTAGTGATTTACGTATGTTCCGTAGAAACAAGGAATAAGGTTTGATTCATTGAATCAATGATTGCAGATTGATACAATGATTCAATGAATGCATTTTGTTTCATGCAATGAAAGCGATGAGCTTGACACATTGAATGAATGAGAGAAACTCTACTCATGTGCGGTTTGGTTCATGGAGTAAATGTGTGCAGGTTGATTGAGACAATGTGTGAAGCTTGTGACATTGAATGAATGAGCGTGGCTCTACTCATTGAATTGACAAGTGCAGTCTCTTTTAATAAATGAACGTGTGCAGTTTGATTCATGAAATAAATGTGTTCAGTATGTTTCATTGAAACAATGAATAAGGTTAGATTCATTGAATGTATGATTGCAGATTGATCCAAAGATTCAATGAATGCATTTTGTTTCATGGAATGAAAGCGTTGAGCTTGACACATTGAATGGATGAGAGAAACACAACTCATTGAATTAACATGTGCGGTTTGGTTCATGGAGTGAATGTGTCCAGTTTGATTGACACAAAGTGTTAAGCTTGTGGCATTGAATGAATGAGAATAGCTCTACTCATTGAATTGACAAGTGCAGTCTCGTTCAATAAATGAAAGTGTGCAGTTTGATTCATGAAATAAATGTGTTCAGTTTGTTACATTGAAACAATGAATAAAGTTGGAATCATTGACTGAAGTTTGATTCAATGATTTAGTGAATGCTGTTAGTTTGAAGCAATGAATGTGTTTTGCTGGTTTGCATTGAATAACTGTCCGGAGCTCTGTTCTTTAAATTGAGACGTGCAGTGCATTTTAGTGAATGAATGGCTGCAGTTTGATTCTAGAAGTGTATGAGTTTACCCATTGAATGAATGAGAGAAGATCAACTCATTGAATTAAGACCTGCTGACTGTATCATTGAATGAATGGGTGCAGTTTGATTCACGAAATAAGTGAGTTAAGTTTGTTTGATTGAATCGATTAATACTGTTTGATTCATTGACTCAATGATTGCAGTTTGTTTCAATGAACGCAGATGGTTTCATCGAATGAAGGTGTTGAGCTCGAGTCATTGAATAAACGAGATCAGATGTACATATTGAATCAACACGTGCAGTCTGTTTCATTGAATGGTCGAGAGCAGCATGATTCACTAAATTAGTGATTTACGTTTGTTCCATAGAAACAAGGAATAAGGTTTGATTCATTGAATCAATGATTGCAGATTGATCCAAAGATTCAATGACTGCATTTTGTTTCATGTAATGAAAGCGATGAGCATGACACATTGAATGAATAAGAGAAACTCTACTCTTTGAATTAACATGTGCGGTTTGGTTCATGGCGTAAATGTGTGCAGGTTGATTGAGACAATGTGTGAAGCTTGTGACATTGAATGAATGAGAGTAGCTCCACTCATTGAATTGACAAGTGCAGTCTCTTTTAATAAATCAACGTGTGCAGTTTGATTCATGAAATAAATGTGTTCAGTATGTTTCATTGAAACAATGAATAAGGTTTGATGGATTTAATGATTTAATGAATGCTGTTAGTTTGATGGAATGAATGTGCTTTGCTCGTTTGCATTGAATAACTGGCAGGAGCTCTCTTCTTTGAATTAAGACGTGCAGTGTATATCAGTGAATGAATGGGAGCACTTTGATTCTAGAAGTGTACGAGTTTACCATTGAATGAATGAGAGAAGATCTACGCATTGATTTAAGACCTGCTGACTGTATCATTGAATGAATGGGTGCAGTTTGATTCACGAAATAAGTGAGTTAAGTTTGTTTCATTGAATCGATTAATACAGTTTGATTCAATGCCTCAATGTTTGCAGATTGTTTCAATGAATGCAGATGGTTTCATTGAAGGAAGGTGTTGTGCTCGAGACATTGAATAGACAAGATAATCTGTACTTTTTGAATCAACACGTGAAGTCTGTTTCATGGAATGAATGCATATAGTTTGTTTGATTGACTGAACGTGTGCAGTTTCTTTCATGGAATGAATGGCAAATGTTCGTTTCTTTGAAATAGTACTTGCAGTGTTTCTCATAGAATGAATGTTTGCAGTTTGATTTATTGCTGAAACGATGCAGTTAAATTCACTATCATGAATTACGTTTGTATAATTACATCAATGAACTACACTTGATTCTTTGAATCAACGATTGAAATAGGAATCAATGTTTAAATGAATGCAGGTTGTTTCATTGAATGAAAGTGTTAAGCTTGAGACATTGAAAGGATGTGGAAAGCTCTACGTCAGTGCAGTTTGCTTCATGGAGTAAATGTCTTCTGTTTGATTGTATCAATGCGTTAAGCTTGTGGCATTGAACGAATGAGAGTACGTCTACTCTTTGAATTATCATGTGCAGTCTGTTTCATTGAATGGTCGAGAGCAGTATGATTCACTAAATTAGTGATTTACGTTTGTTCCATAGAAACAAGGAATAAGGTTTGATTCATTGAATCAATGATTGCAGATTGATCCAATGATTCAATGAATGCATTTTGTTTCATGTAATGAAAGCGATGAGCTTGACACATTGAATGAATGAGAGACACTCTACTCATTGAATTAACATGTGCGGTTTGGTTCATGGAGTAAATGTGTGCAGGTTGTTTGAGACAATGTGCGAAGCTTGTGGCATTGAATGAATGAGAGTAGCTCTACTCATTGAATTGACAAGTGCAGTCTCTTTCAATAAATGAACGTGTGCAGTTTGATTCATGAAATAAATATGTTCAGTATGTTTCATTGAAACAATGAATAAGGTTAGATTCATTGAATGTATGATTGCAGATTGATCCAAAGATTCAATGAATGCATTCTGTTTCATGGAATGAAAGCGTTGAGCTTGACACATTGAATGGATGAGAGAAACACAACTCATTGAATTAGCATGTGCGGTTTGGTTCATGGAGTGAATGTGTCCAGTTTGATTGACATAAAGTGTTATGCTTGTGGCATTGAATGAATGAGAATAGCTCTACTCATTGAATTGACAAGTGCAGTCTCGTTCAATAAATGAACGTGTGCAGTTTGATTCATGAAATAAATGTGTTCAGTTTGTTACATTGAAACAATGAATAAAGTTGGAATCATTGACTGAAGTTTGATTCAATGATTTAGTGAATGCTGTTAGTTTGAAGCAATGAATGTGTTTTGCTGGTTTGCATTGAATAACTGTCCGGAGCTCTGTTCTTTAAATTGAGACGTGCAGTGCATTTTAGTGAATGAATGGCTGCAGTTTGATTCTAGAAGTGTATGAGTTTACCCATTGAATGAATGAGAGAAGATCAACTCATTGAATTAAGACCTGCTGACTGTATCATTGAATGAATGGGTGCAGTTTGATTCACGAAATAAGTGAGTTAAGTTTGTTTGATTGAATCGATTAATACTGTTTGATTCATTGACTCAATGATTGCAGTTTGTTTCAATGAACGCAGATGGTTTCATCGAATGAAGGTGTTGAGCTCGAGTCATTGAATAAACGAGATCAGATGTACATATTGAATCAACACGTGCAGTCTGTTTCATTGAATGGTCGAGAGCAGCATGATTCACTAAATTAGTGATTTACGTTTGTTCCATAGAAACAAGGAATAAGGTTTGATTCATTGAATCAATGATTGCAGATTGATCCAAAGATTCAATGACTGCATTTTGTTTCATGTAATGAAAGCGATGAGCATGACACATTGAATGAATAAGAGAAACTCTACTCTTTGAATTAACATGTGCGGTTTGGTTCATGGCGTAAATGTGTGCAGGTTGATTGAGACAATGTGTGAAGCTTGTGACATTGAATGAATGAGAGTAGCTCCACTCATTGAATTGACAAGTGCAGTCTCTTTTAATAAATCAACGTGTGCCGTTTGATTCATGAAATAAATGTGTTCAGTATGTTTCATTGAAACAATGAATAAGGTTTGATGGATTTAATGATTTAATGAATGCTGTTAGTTTGATGGAATGAATGTGCTTTGCTCGTTTGCATTGAATAACTGGCAGGTGCTCTCTTCTTTGAATTAAGACGTACAGTGTATATCAGTGAATGAATGGGAGCACTTTGATTCTAGAAGTGTACGAGTTTACCATTGAATGAATGAGAGAAGATCTACGCATTGATTTAAGACCTGCTGACTGTATCATTGAATGAATGGGTGCAGTTTGATTCACGAAATAAGTGAGTTAAGTTTGTTTCATTGAATCGATTAATACAGTTTGATTCAATGCCTCAATGTTTGCAGACTGTTTCAATGAATGCAGATGGTTTCATTGAAGGAAGGTGTTGTGCTCGAGACATTGAATAGACAAGATAATCTGTACTTTTTGAATCAACACGTGACGTCTGTTTCATGGAATGAATGCATATAGTTTGTTTGATTGACTGAACGTGTGCAGTTTCTTTCATGGAATGAATGGCAAAAGCTCGTTTCATTGAAATAGTACTAGCAGTGTTTCTCATAGAATGAATGTTTGCAGTTTGATTTATTGCTGAAACGATGCAGTTGAATTCACTATTATGAATTAGGTTTGTATAATTACATCAATCAACTACACTTGATTCTTGGAATCAACGATTGA
This sequence comes from Hemiscyllium ocellatum, assembly GCF_020745735.1. Lineage (NCBI taxonomy): Eukaryota > Metazoa > Chordata > Chondrichthyes > Orectolobiformes > Hemiscylliidae > Hemiscyllium > Hemiscyllium ocellatum. The sequence continues at coordinate 13,688 of NW_026867784.1, forward strand.
AATATGAATCAATCTGTAAATGAATGCAGGTTGTTTCATTGAATGAAAGTGTTAAGCTTGAGACATTGAAAGATTGTGAAAAGCTCCACGTACGTGCGGTTTGCTTCTTGAACTAAATGTGTCCAGTGTTTTTAATTGTATCAATGCGTTAAGCTTGTGGCATTGAACGAATGAGAGGACGTCTACTCTTTGAATTAACATGTGCAGTCTGTTTCATTGAATGGTTGAGTGCAGTATGATTCACTAAATTACTGAGTTACGTTTGTTCCATTGAATCAAGGAATAAGGTCGGATTCACTGAATCAATGACTGAAGTTTGTTTCAATGATTTAATGAATGCTGTTAGTTTGATGGAATGAATGTGTTTTGCTCGTTTGCATTGAATAACTGGCAGGAGCTCTGTTCTTTAAATTGAGACGTGCAGTGCATTTCAGTGAATGAATGGCTGCACTTTGATTCTAGAAGTGTATGAGTTTACCCATTGAATGAATGAGAGAAGATCAACGCATTGTATTAAGACCTGCTTTCTGTATCATTGACTCAATGATTGCAGTTTGTTTCAATGAATGCAGATAGATTCATTGAATGAAGGTGTTGAGCTCGAGTCATTGAATAAACGAGATAAGATGTACATATTGAATCAACACGTGCAGTCTGTTTCATGGAATGAATACATATAGTTTGTTTGATTGAATGAACGTGTGCAGTTTCTTTCATGGAATGAATGGCAAATGTTCGTTTCATTGAAATAGTACTTGCAGTGTTTCTCATAGAATGAATGTTTGCAGTTTGATTTATTGCTGAAACGATGCAGTTAAATTCACTATTATGAATTAGGTTTGTATAATTACATCAATGAACTACACTTGATTCTTTGAATCAACGATTGAAATAGGAATCAATGTTTAAATGAATGCAGGTTGTTTCATTGAATGAAAGTGTTAAGCTTGAGACATTGAAAGGATGTGGAAAGCTCTACGTCAGTGCAGTTTGCTTCATGGAGTAAATGTCTTCTGTTTGATTGTATCAATGCGTTAAGCTTGTGGCATTGAACGAATGAGAGCACTTCTACTCTTTGAATTATCATGTGCAGTCTGTTTCATTGAATGGTCGAGTGCAGTATGATTCACTAAATTAGTGAGTTACTTTTGTTACATAGAAACAAGGAATAAGGTTTGATTCATTGAATCAATGATTGCAGATTGATCCAATGATTCAATGAATGCATTTTGTTTCATGTAATGAAAGCGATGAGCTTGACACATTGAATGAATGAGAGAAACTCTACTCATTGAATTAACATGTGCGGTTTGGTTCATGGACTAAATGTGTGCAGGTTGATTGAGACAATGTGTGAAGCTTGTGACATTGAATGAATGAGCGTGGCTCTACTCATTGAATTGACAAGTGCAGTCTCTTTTAATAAATGAACGTGTGCAGTTTGATTCATGAAATAAATGTGTTCAGTATGTTTCATTGAAACAATGAATAAGGTTAGATTCATTGAATGTATGATTGCAGATTGATCCAAAGATTCAATGAATGCATTTTGTTTCATGGAATGAAAGCGTTGAGCTTGACACATTGAATGGATGAGAGAAACACAACTCATTGAATTAACATGTGCGGTTTGGTTCATGGAGTGAATGTGTCCAGTTTGATTGACACAAAGTGTTAAGCTTGTGGCATTGAATGAATGAGAATAGCTCTACTCATTGAATTGACAAGTGCAGTCTCGTTCAATAAATGAAAGTGTGCAGTTTGATTCATGAAATAAATGTGTTCAGTTTGTTACATTGAAACAATGAATAAAGTTGGAATCATTGACTGAAGTTTGATTCAATGATTTAGTGAATGCTGTTAATTTGAAGCAATGAATGTGTTTTGCTGGTTTGCATTGAATAACTGTCCGGAGCTCTGTTCTTTAAATTGAGACGTGCAGTGCATTTTAGTGAATGAATGGCTGCAGTTTGATTCTAGAAGTGTATGAGTTTACCCATTGAATGAATGAGAGAAGATCAACTCATTGAATTAAGACCTGCTGACTGTATCATTGAATGAATGGGTGCAGTTTGATTCACGAAATAAGTGAGTTAAGTTCGTTTGATTGAATCGATTAATACTGTTTGATTCATTGACTCAATGATTGCAGTTTGTTTCAATGAACGCAGATGGTTTCATCGAATGAAGGTGTTGAGCTCGAGTCATTGAATAAACGAGATCAGATGTACATATTGAATCAACACGTGCAGTCTGTTTCATTGAATGGTCGAGAGCAGCATGATTCACTAAATTAGTGATTTACGTTTGTTCCATAGAAACAAGGAATAAGGTTTGATTCATTGAATCAATGATTGCAGATTGATCCAAAGATTCAATGACTGCATTTTGTTTCATGTAATGAAAGCGATGAGCATGACACATTGAATGAATAAGAGAAACTCTACTCTTTGAATTAACATGTGCGGTTTGGTTCATGGAGTAAATGTGTGCAGGTTGATTGAGACAATGTGTGAAGCTTGTGACATTGAATGAATGAGAGTAGCTCCACTCATTGAATTGACAAGTGCAGTCTCTTTTAATAAATCAACGTGTGCAGTTTGATTCATGAAATAAATGTGTTCAGTATGTTTCATTGAAACAATGAATAAGGTTTGATGGATTTAATGATTTAATGAATGCTGTTAGTTTGATGGAATGAATGTGCTTTGCTCGTTTGCATTGAATAACTGGCAGGAGCTCTCTTCTTTGAATTAAGACGTACAGTGTATATCAGTGAATGAATGGGAGCACTTTGATTCTAGAAGTGTACGAGTTTACCATTGAATGAATGAGAGAAGATCTACGCATTGATTTAAGACCTGCTGACTGTATCATTGAATGAATGGGTGCAGTTTGATTCACGAAATAAGTGAGTTAAGTTTGTTTCATTGAATCGATTAATACAGTTTGATTCAATGCCTCAATGTTTGCAGATTGTTTCAATGAATGCAGATGGTTTCATTGAAGGAAGGTGTTGTGCTCGAGACATTGAATAGACAAGATAATCTGTACTTTTTGAATCAACACGTGAAGTCTGTTTCATGGAATGAATGCATATAGTTTGTTTGATTGACTGAACGTGTGCAGTTTCTTTCATGGAATGAATGGCAAATGTTCGTTTCTTTGAAATAGTACTTGCAGTGTTTCTCATAGAATGAATGTTTGTAGTTTGATTTATTGCTGAAACGATGCAGTTAAATTCACTATCATGAATTACGTTTGTATAATTACATCAATGAACTACACTTGATTCTTTGAATCAACGATTGAAATAGGAATCAATGTTTAAATGAATGCAGGTTGTTTCATTGAATGAAAGTGTTAAGCTTGAGACATTGAAAGGATGTGGAAAGCTCTACGTCAGTGCAGTTTGCTTCATGGAGTAAATGTCTTCTGTTTGATTGTATCAATGCGTTAAGCTTGTGGCATTGAACGAATGAGAGTACGTCTACTCTTTGAATTATCATGTGCAGTCTGTTTCATTGAATGGTCGAGAGCAGTATGATTCACTAAATTAGTGATTTACGTTTGTTCCATAGAAACAAGGAATAAGGTTTGATTCATTGAATCAATGATTGCAGATTGATCCAATGATTCAATGAATGCATTTTGTTTCATGTAATGAAAGCGATGAGCTTGACACATTGAATGAATGAGAGACACTCTACTCATTGAATTAACATGTGCGGTTTGGTTCATGGAGTAAATGTGTGCAGGTTGTTTGAGACAATGTGCGAAGCTTGTGGCATTGAATGAATGAGAGTAGCTCTACTCATTGAATTGACAAGCGCAGTCTCTTTCAATAAATGAACGTGTGCAGTTTGATTCATGAAATAAATATGTTCAGTATGTTTCATTGAAACAATGAATAAGGTTAGATTCATTGAATGTATGATTGCAGATTGATCCAAAGATTCAATGAATGCATTCTGTTTCATGGAATGAAAGCGTTGAGCTTGACACATTGAATGGATGAGAGAAACACAACTCATTGAATTAGCATGTGCGGTTTGGTTCATGGAGTGAATGTGTCCAGTTTGATTGACATAAAGTGTTATGCTTGTGGCATTGAATGAATGAGAATAGCTCTACTCATTGAATTGACAAGTGCAGTCTCGTTCAATAAATGAACGTGTGCAGTTTGATTCATGAAATAAATGTGTTCAGTTTGTTACATTGAAACAATGAATAAAGTTGGAATCATTGACTGAAGTTTGATTCAATGATTTAATGAATGCTGTTAGTTTGAAGCAATGAATGTGTTTTGCTGGTTTGCATTGAATAACTGGCCGGAGCTCTGTTCTTTAAATTGAGAAGTGCATGCATTTTAGTGAATGAATGGCTGCAGTTTGATTCTAGAAGTGTATGAGTTTACCCATTGAATGAATGAGAGAAGATCAACTCATTGAATTAAGACCTGTTGACTGTATCATTGATTGAATGGGAGCAGTTTGATTCACGAAATAAGTGAGTTAAGTTTGTTTGATTGAATCGATTAATACTGTTTGATTCATTGACTCAATGATTGCAGTTTGTTTCAATGAACGCAGATGGTTTCATCGAATGAAGGTGTTGAGCTCGAGTCATTGAATAAACGAGATCAGATGTACATATTGAATCAACACGTGCAGTCTGTTTCAGTGAATGGTCGAGAGCAGTATGATTCACTAAATTAGTGATTTACGTATGTTCCGTAGAAACAAGGAATAAGGTTTGATTCATTGAATCAATGATTGCAGATTGATACAATGATTCAATGAATGCATTTTGTTTCATGCAATGAAAGGGATGAGCTTGACACATTGAATGAATGAGAGAAACTCTACTCATGTGCGGTTTGGTTCATGGAGTAAATGTGTGCAGGTTGATTGAGACAATGTGTGAAGCTTCTGACATTGAATGAATGAGAGTAGCTCTACTCATTGAATTTACAAGTGCAGTCTCTTTTAATAAATGAACGTGTGCAGTTTGATTCATGAAATAAATGTGTTCAGTATGTTTCATTGAAACAATGAATAAAGTTTGATTCATTGAATCAATGACTGAAGTTTGATTCAATGATTTAATGAATGCTGTTAGTTTGATGGAATGAATGTGTTTTGCTCGTTTGCATTGAATAACTGGCAGGAGCTCTCTTCTTTGAATTAAGACGTACAGTGTATATCAGTGAATGAATGGGAACACTTTGATTCTAGAAGTGTACGAGTTTACCATTGAATGAATGAGAGAAGTTCTACGCATTGAATTACGACCTGCTGACTGTATCATTGAATGAATGGGTGCAGTTTGATTCACGAAATAAGTGAGTTAAGTTTGTTTCATTGAATCGATTAATACAGTTTGATTCAATGCCTCAATGTTTGCAGATTGTTTCAATGAATGCAGATGGTTTCATTGAAGGAAGGTGTTGTGCTCGAGACATTGAATAGACAAGATAATCTGTACTTTTTGAATCAACACGTGCAGTCTGTTTCATGGAATGAATACATATAGTTTGTTTGATTGACTGAACGTGTGCAGTTTCTTTCATGGAATGAATGGCAAAAGCTCGTTTCATTGAAATAGTACTAGTAGTGTTTCTCATAGAATGAATGTTTGCAGTTTGATTTATTGCTGAAACGATGCAGTTGAATTCACTATTATGAATTAGGTTTGTATAATTACATCAATCAACTACACTTGATTCTTGGAATCAACGATTGAAATATGAATCAATCTGTAAATGAATGCAGGTTGTTTCATTGAATGAAAGTGTTAAGCTTGAGACATTGAAAGATTGTGAAAAGCTCCACGTACGTGCGGTTTGCTTCTTGAACTAAATGTGTCCAGTGTTTTTAATTGTATCAATGCGTTAAGCTTGTGGCATTGAACGAATGAGAGGACGTCTACTCTTTGAATTAACATGTGCAGTCTGTTTCATTGAATGGTTGAGTGCAGTATGATTCACTAAATTACTGAGTTACGTTTGTTCCATTGAATCAAGGAATAAGGTCGGATTCACTGAATCAATGACTGAAGTTTGTTTCAATGATTTAATGAATGCTGTTAGTTTGATGGAATGAATGTGTTTTGCTCGTTTGCATTGAATAACTGGCAGGAGCTCTGTTCTTTAAATTGAGACGTGCAGTGCATTTCAGTGAATGAATGGCTGCACTTTGATTCTAGAAGTGTATGAGTTTACCCATTGAATGAATGAGAGAAGATCAACGCATTGTATTAAGACCTGCTTTCTGTATCATTGACTCAATGATTGCAGTTTGTTTCAATGAATGCAGATAGATTCATTGAATAAAGGTGTTGAGCTCGAGTCATTGAATAAACGAGATAAGATGTACATATTGAATCAACACGTGCAGTCTGTTTCATGGAATGAATACATATAGTTTGTTTGATTGAATGAACGTGTGCAGTTTCTTTCATGGAATGAATGGCAAATGTTCGTTTCATTGAAATAGTACTTGCAGTGTTTCTCATAGAATGAATGTTTGCAGTTTGATTTATTGCTGAAACGATGCAGTTAAATTCACTATTATGAATTAGGTTTGTATAATTACATCAATGAACTACACTTGATTCTTTGAATCAACAATTGAAATAGGAATCAATGTTTAAATGAATGCAGGTTGTTTCATTGAATGAAAGTGTTAAGCTTGAGACATTGAAAGGAAGTGGAAAGCTCTACGTCAGTGCAGTTTGCTTCATGGAGTAAATGTGTTCTGTTTGATTGTATCAATGCGTTAAGCTTGTGGCATTGAACGAATGAGAGCACTTCTACTCTTTGAATTATCATGTGCAGTCTGTTTCATTGAATGGTCGAGTGCAGTATGATTCACTAAATTAGTGAGTCACTTTTGTTACATAGAAACAAGGAATAAGGTTTGATTCATTGATTCAATGAGTGCAGATTGATCCAATGATTCAATGAATGCATTTTGTTTCATGTAATGACAGCGATGAGCTTGACACATTGAATGAATGAGAGAAACTCTACTCTTTGAATTAACATGTGCGGTTTGGTTCATGGAGTAAATGTGTGCAGGTTGATTGAGACAATGTGTGAAGCTTGTGACATTGAATGAATGAGAGTAGCTCTACTCATTGAATTTACAAGTGCAGTCTCTTTTAATAAATCAACGTGTGCAGTTTGATTCATGAAATAAATGTGTTCAGTATGTTTCATTGAAACAATGAATAAGGTTTGATGGATTTAATGATTTAATGAATGCTGTTAGTTTGATGGAATGAATGTGTTTTGCTCGTTTGCATTGAATAACTGGCAGGAGCTCTCTTCTTTGAATTAAGATGTACAGTGTATATCAGTGAATGAATGGGAACACTTTGATTCTAGAAGTGTACGAGTTTACCATTGAATGAATGAGAGAAGTTCTACGCATTGAATTACGACCTGCTGACTGTATCATTGAATGAATGGGTGCAGTTTGATTCACGAAATAAGTGAGTTAAGTTTGTTTCATTGAATCGATTAATACAGTTTGATTCAATGCCTCAATGTTTGCAGATTGTTTCAATGAATGCAGATGGTTTCATTGAAGGAAGGTGTTGTGCTCGAGACATTGAATAGACAAGATAATCTGTACTTTTTGAATCAACACGTGAAGTCTGTTTCATGGAATGAATACATATAGTTTGTTTGATTGACTGAACGTGTGCAGTTTCTTTCATGGAATGAATGGCAAAAGCTCGTTTCATTGAAATAGTACTAGTAGTGTTTCTCATAGAATGAATGTTTGCAGTTTGATTTATTGCTGAAACGATGCAGTTGAATTCACTATTACGAATTAGGTTTGTATAATTACATCAATCAACTACACTTGATTCTTGGAATCAACGATTGAAATATGAATCAATCTGTAAATGAATGCAGGTTGTTTCATTGAATGAAAGTGTTAAGCTTGAGACATTGAAAGATTGTGAAAAGCTCCACGTACGTGCGGTTTGCTTCTTGAACTAAATGTGTCCAGTGTTTTTAATTGTATGAATGCGTTAAGCTTGTGGCATTGAACGAATGAGAGGACGTCTACTCTTTGAATTAACATGTGCAGTCTGTTTCATTGAATGGTTGAGTGCAGTATGATTCACTAAATTACTGAGTTACGTTTGTTCCATTGAATCAAGGAATAAAGTTTGATTCACTGAATCAATGACTGAAGTATGTTTCAATGATTTAATGAATGCTGTTAGTTTGATGGAATGAATGTGTTTTGCTCGTTTGCATTGAATAACTGGCAGGAGCTCTGTTCTTTAAATTGAGACGTGCAGTGCATTTCAGTGAATGAATGGCTGCACTTTGATTCTAGAAGTGTATGAGTTTACCCATTGAATGAATGAGAGAAGATCAACGCATTGTATTAAGACCTGCTTTCTGTATCATTGACTCAATGATTGCAGTTTGTTTCAATGAATGCAGATAGATTCATTGAATGAAGGTGTTGAGCTCGAGTCATTGAATAAACGAGATAAGATGTACATATTGAATCAACACGTGCAGTCTGTTTCATGGAATGAATACATATAGTTTGTTTGATTGAATGAACGTGTGCAGTTTCTTTCATTGAAAGAATGGCAAATGCTCGTTTCATTGAAATAGTACTTGCAGTGTTTCTCATAGAATGAATGTTTGCAGTTTGATTTATTGCTGAAACGATGCAGTTGAATTCACTATTATGAATTAGGTTTGTATAATTACATCAATGAACTACACTTTTTTCTTTGAATCAACGATTGAAATAGGAATCAATGTTTAAATGAATGCAGGTTGTTTCATTGAATGAAAGTGTTAAGCTTGAGACATTGAAAGGATGTGGAAAGCTCTACGTCAGTGCAGTTTGCTTCATGGAGTAAATGTCTTCTGTTTGATTGTATCAATGCGTTAAGCTTGTGGCATTGAACGAATGAGAGCACTTCTACTCTGTGAATTATCATGTGCAGTCTGTTTCATTGAATGGTCGAGTGCAGTATGATTCACTAAATTAGTGAGTTACTTTTGTTACATAGAAACAAGGAATAAGGTTTGATTCATTGAATCAATGATTGCAGATTGATCCAATGATTCAATGAATGCATTTTGTTTCATGTAATGAAAGCGATGAGCTTGACACATTGAATGAATGAGAGAAACTCTACTCATTGAATTAACATGTGCGGTTTGGTTCATGGACTAAATGTGTGCAGGTTGATTGAGACAATGTGTGAAGCTTGTGACATTGAATGAATGAGCGTGGCTCTACTCATTGAATTGACAAGTGCAGTCTCTTTTAATAAATGAACGTGTGCAGTTTGATTCATGAAATAAATGTGTTCAGTATGTTTCATTGAAACAATGAATAAGGTTTGATTCATTGAATCAATGACTGAAGTTTGATTCAATGATTTAATGAATGCTGTTAGTTTGATGGAATGAATGTGTTTTGCTCGTTTGCATTGAATAACTGGCAGGAGCTCTCTTCTTTGAATTAAGATGTACAGTGTATAACAGTGAATGAATGGGAACACTTTGATTCTAGAAGTGTACGAGTTTACCATTGAATGAATGAGAGAAGTTCTACGCATTGAATTACGACCTGCTGACTGTATCATTTAATGAATGGGTGCAGTTTGATTCACGAAATGTGAGTTAAGTTTGTTTCATTGAATCGATTAATACAGTTTGATTCAGTGCCTCAATGTTTGCAGATTGTTTCAATGAATGCAGATGGTTTCATTGAAGGAAGGTGTTGTGCTCGAGACATTGAATAGACAAGATAATCTGTACTTTTTGAATCAACGCGTGCAGTCTGTTTCATGGAATGAATACATATAGTTTGTTTGATTGACTGAACGTGTGCAGTTTCTTTCATGGAATGAATGGCAAAAGCTCGTTTCATTGAAATAGTACTAGTAGTGTTTCTCATAGAATGAATGTTTGCAGTTTGATTTATTGCTGAAACGATGCAGTTGAATTCACTATTACGAATTAGGTTTGTATAATTACATCAATCAACTACACTTGATTCTTGGAATCAACGATTGAAATATGAATCAATCTGTAAATGAATGCAGGTTGTTTCATTGAATGAAAGTGTTAAGCTTGAGACATTGAAAGATTGTGAAAAGCTCCACGTACGTGCGGTTTGCTTCTTGAACTAAATGTGTCCAGTGTTTTTAATTGTATCAATGCGTTAAGCTTGTGGCATTGAACGAATGAGAGGACGTCTACTCTTTGAATTAACATGTGCAGTCTGTTTCATTGAATGGTTGAGTGCAGTATGATTCACAAAATTACTGAGTTACGTTTGTTCCGTAGAAACAAGGAATAAGGTTTGATTCATTGAATCAATGATTGCAGATTGATACAATGATTCAATGAATGCATTTTGTTTCATGCAATGAAAGCGATGAGCTTGAAACATTGAATGAATGAGAGAAACTCTACTCATGTGCGGTTTGGTTCATGGAGTAAATGTGTGCAGGTTGATTGAGACAATGTGTGAAGCTTCTGACATTGAATGAATGAGAGTAGCTCTACTCATTGAATTTACAAGTGCAGTCTCTTTTAATAAATGAACGTGTGCAATTTGATTCATGAAATAAATGTGTTCAGTATGTTTCATTGAAACAATGAAAAATGTTTGATTCATTGAATCAATGACTGAAGTTTGATTCAATGATTTAATGAATGCTGTTAGTTTGATGGAATGAATGTGTTTTGCTCGTTTGCATTGAATAACTGGCAGGAGCTCTCTTCTTTGAATTAAGATGTACAGTGTATATCAGTGAATGAATGGGAACACTTTGATTCTAGAAGTGTACGAGTTTACCATTGAATGAATGAGAGAAGTTCTACGCATTGAATTACGACCTGCTGACTGTATCATTTAATGAATGGGTGCAGTTTGATTCACGAAATAAGTGAGTTAAGTTTGTTTCATTGAATCGATTAATACAGTTTGATTCAATGCCTCAATGTTTGCAGATTGTTTCAATGAATGCAGATGGTTTCATTGAAGGAAGGTGTTGTGCTCGAGACATTGAATAGACAAGATAATCTGTACTTTTTGAATCAACACGTGCAGTCTGTTTCATGGAATGAATACATATAGTTTGTTTGATTGACTGAACGTGTGCAGTTTCTTTCATGGAATGAATGGCAAAAGCTCGTTTCATTGAAATAGTACTAGTAGTGTTTCTCATAGAATGAATGTTTGCAGTTTGATTTATTGCTGAAACGATGCAGTTGAATTCACTATTACGAATTAGGTTTGTATAATTACATCAATCAACTACACTTGATTCTTGGAATCAACGATTGAAATATGAATCAATCTGTAAATGAATGCAGGTTGTTTCATTGAATGAAAGTGTTAAGCTTGAGACATTGAAAGATTGTGAAAAGCTCCACGTACGTGCGGTTTGCTTCTTGAACTAAATGTGTCCAGTGTTTTTAATTGTATCAATGCGTTAAGCTTGTGGCATTGAACGAATGAGAGGACGTCTACTCTTTGAATTAACATGTGCAGTCTGTTTCATTGAGTGCAGTATGATTCACTAAATTACTGAGTTACGTTTGTTCCATTGAATAAAGGAATAAAGTTTGATTCACTGAATCAATGACTGAAGTATGTTTCAATGATTTAATGAATGCTGTTAGTTTGATGGAATGAATGTGTTTTGCTCGTTTGCATTGAATAACTGGCAGGAGCTCTGTTCTTTAAATTGAGACGTGCAGTGCATTTCAGTGAATGAATGGCTGCACTTTGATTCTAGAAGTGTATGAGTTTACCCATTGAATGAATGAGAGAAGATCAACGCATTGTATTAAGACCTGCTTTCTGTATCATTGACTCAATGATTGCAGTTTGTTTCAATGAATGCAGATAGATTCATTGAATGAAGGTGTTGAGCTCGAGTCATTGAATAAACGAGATAAGATGTACATATTGAATCAACACGTGCAGTCTGTTTCATGGAATGAAGACATATAGTTTGTTTGATTGAATGAACGTGTGCAGTTTCTTTCATTGAAAGAATGGCAAATGCTCGTTTCATTGAAATAGTACTTGCAGTGTTTCTCATAGAATGAATGTTTGCAGTTTGATTTATTGCTGAAACGATGCAGTTGAATTCACTATTATGATTTAGGTTTGTATAATTACATCAATGAACTACACTTGATTCTTTGAATCAACGATTGAAATAGGAATCAATGTTTAAATGAATGCAGGTTGTTTCATTGAATGAAAGTGTTAAGCTTGAGACATTGAAAGGATGTGGAAAGCTCTACGTCAGTGCAGTTTGCTTCATGGAGTAAATGTCTTCTGTTTGATTGTATCAATGCGTTAAGCTTGTGGCATTGAACGAATGAGAGCAATTCTATTCTTTGAATTATCATGTGCAGTCTGTTTCATTGAATGGTCGAGAGCAGTATGATTCACTAAATTAGTGAGTTACTTTTGTTACATAGAAACAAGGAATAAGGTTTGATTCATTGAATCAATGATTGCAGATTGATCCAATGATTCAATGAATGCATTTTGTTTCATGTAATGAAAGCGATGAGCTTGACACATTGAATGAATGAGAGAAACTCTACTCATTGAATTAACATGTGCGGTTTGGTTCATGGACTAAATGTGTGCAGGTTGATTGAGACAATGTGTGAAGCTTGTGACATTGAATGAATGAGCGTGGCTCTACTCATTGAATTGACAAGTGCAGTCTCTTTTAATAAATGAACGTGTGCAGTTTGATTCATGAAATAAATGTGTTCAGTATGTTTCATTGAAACAATGAATAAGGTTTGATTCATTGAATCAATGACTGAAGTTTGATTCAATGATTTAATGAATGCTGTTAGTTTGATGGAATGAATGTGTTTTGCTCGTTTGCATTGAATAACTGGCAGGAGCTCTCTTCTTTGAATTAAGATGTACAGTGTATAACAGTGAATGAATGGGAACACTTTGATTCTAGAAGTGTACGAGTTTACCATTGAATGAATGAGAGAAGTTCTACGCATTGAATTACGACCTGCTGACTGTATCATTTAATGAATGGGTGCAGTTTGATTCACGAAATGTGAGTTAAGTTTGTTTCATTGAATCGATTAATACAGTTTGATTCAGTGCCTCAATGTTTGCAGATTGTTTCAATGAATGCAGATGGTTTCATTGAAGGAAGGTGTTGTGCTCGAGACATTGAATAGACAAGATAATCTGTACTTTTTGAATCAACGCGTGCAGTCTGTTTCATGGAATGAATACCTATAGTTTGTTTGATTGACTGAACGTGTGCAGTTTCTTTCATGGAATGAATGGCAAAAGCTCGTTTCATTGAATTGTACTAGTAGTGTTTCTCATAGAATGAATGTTTGCAGTTTGATTTATTGCTGAAACGATGCAGTTGAATTCACTATTACGAATTAGGTTTGTATAATTACATCAATCAACTACACTTGATTCTTGGAATCAACGATTGAAATATGAATCAATCTGTAAATGAATGCAGGTTGTTTCATTGAATGAAAGTGTTAAGCTTGAGACATTGAAAGATTGTGAAAAGCTCCACGTACGTGCGGTTTGCTTCTTGAACTAAATGTGTCCAGTGTTTTTAATTGTATCAATGCGTTAAGCTTGTGGCATTGAACGAATGAGAGGACGTCTACTCTTTGAATTAACATGTGCAGTCTGTTTCATTGAATGGTTGAGTGCAGTATGATTCACAAAATTACTGAGTTACGTTTGTTCCGTAGAAACAAGGAATAAGGTTTGATTCATTGAATCAATGATTGCAGATTGATACAATGATTCAATGAATGCATTTTGTTTCATGCAATGAAAGCGATGAGCTTGAAACATTGAATGAATGAGAGAAACTCTACTCATGTGCGGTTTGGTTCATGGAGTAAATGTGTGCAGGTTGATTGAGACAATGTGTGAAGCTTCTGACATTGAATGAATGAGAGTAGCTCTACTCATTGAATTTACAAGTGCAGTCTCTTTTAATAAATGAACGTGTGCAATTTGATTCATGAAATAAATGTGTTCAGTATGTTTCATTGAAACAATGAAAAATGTTTGATTCATTGAATCAATGACTGAAGTTTGATTCAATGATTTAATGAATGCTGTTAGTTTGATGGAATGAATGTGTTTTGCTCGTTTGCATTGAATAACTGGCAGGAGCTCTCTTCTTTGAATTAAGATGTACAGTGTATATCAGTGAATGAATGGGAACACTTTGATTCTAGAAGTGTACGAGTTTACCATTGAATGAATGAGAGAAGTTCTACGCATTGAATTACGACCTGCTGACTGTATCATTTAATGAATGGGTGCAGTTTGATTCACGAAATAAGTGAGTTAAGTTTGTTTCATTGAATCGATTAATACAGTTTGATTCAATGCCTCAATGTTTGCAGATTGTTTCAATGAATGCAGATGGTTTCATTGAAGGAAGGTGTTGTGCTCGAGACATTGAATAGACAAGATAATCTGTACTTTTTGAATCAACACGTGCAGTCTGTTTCATGGAATGAATACATATAGTTTGTTTGATTGACTGAACGTGTGCAGTTTCTTTCATGGAATGAATGGCAAAAGCTCGTTTCATTGAAATAGTACTAGTAGTGTTTCTCATAGAATGAATGTTTGCAGTTTGATTTATTGCTGAAACGATGCAGTTGAATTCACTATTACGAATTAGGTTTGTATAATTACATCAATCAACTACACTTGATTCTTGGAATCAACGATTGAAATATGAATCAATCTGTAAATGAATGCAGGTTGTTTCATTGAATGAAAGTGTTAAGCTTGAGACATTGAAAGATTGTGAAAAGCTCCACGTACGTGCGGTTTGCTTCTTGAACTAAATGTGTCCAGTGTTTTTAATTGTATCAATGCGTTAAGCTTGTGGCATTGAACGAATGAGAGGACGTCTACTCTTTGAATTAACATGTGCAGTCTGTTTCATTGAGTGCAGTATGATTCACTAAATTACTGAGTTACGTTTGTTCCATTGAATCAAGGAATAAAGTTTGATTCACTGAATCAATGACTGAAGTATGTTTCAATGATTTAATGAATGCTGTTAGTTTGATGGAATGAATGTGTTTTGCTCGTTTGCATTGAATAACTGGCAGGAGCTCTGTTCTTTAAATTGAGACATGCAGTGCATTTCAGTGAATGAATGGCTGCACTTTGATTCTAGAAGTGTATGAGTTTACCCATTGAATGAATGAGAGAAGATCAACGCATTGTATTAAGACCTGCTTTCTGTATCATTGACTCAATGATTGCAGTTTGTTTCAATGAATGCAGATAGATTCATTGAATGAAAGTGTTGAGCTCGAGTCATTGAATAAACGAGATAAGATGTACATATTGAATCAACACGTGCAGTCTGTTTCATGGAATGAATACATATAGTTTGTTTGATTGAATGAACGTGTGCAGTTTCTTTCATTGAAAGAATGGCAAATGTTCGTTTCATTGAAATAGTACTTGCAGTGTTTCTCATAGAATGAATGTTTGCAGTTTGATTTATTGCTGAAACGATGCAGTTGAATTCACTACTATGAATTAGGTTTGTATAATTACATCAATGAACTACACTTGATTCTTTGAATCAACGATTGAAATAGGAATCAATGTTTAAATGAATGCAGGTTGTTTCATTGAATGAAAGTGTTAAGCTTGAGACATTGAAAGGATGTGGAAAGCTCTACGTCAGTGCAGTTTGCTTCATGGAGTAAATGTCTTCTGTTTGATTGTATCAATGCGTTAAGCTTGTGGCATTGAACGAATGAGAGCACTTCTACTCTTTGAATTATCATGTGCAGTCTGTTTCATTGAATGGTCGAGTGCAGTATGATTCACTAAATTAGTGAGTTACTTTTGTTACATAGAAACAAGGAATAAGGTTTGATTCATTGAATCAATGATTGCAGATTGATCCAATGATTCAATGAATGCATTTTGTTTCATGTAATGAAAGCGATGAGCTTGACACATTGAATGAATGAGAGAAACTCTACTCATTGAATTAACATGTGCGGTTTGGTTCATGGACTAATTGTGTGCAGGTTGATTGAGACAATGTGTGAAGCTTGTGGCATTGAATGAATGAGCGTGGCTCTACTCATTGAATTGACAAGTGCAGTCTCTTTTAATAAATGAACGTGTGCCGTTTGATTCATGAAATAAATGTGTTCAGTATGTTTCATTGAAACAATGAAAAATGTTTGATTCATTGAATGTATGATTGCAGATTGATCCAAAGATTCAATGAATGCATTTTGTTTCATGGAATGAAAGCGTTGAGCTTGACACATTGAATGGATGAGAGAAACACAACTCATTGAATTAACATGTGCGGTTTGGTTCATGGAGTGAATGTGTCCAGTTTGATTGACACAAAGTGTTAAGCTTGTGGCATTGAATGAATGAGAATAGCTCTACTCATTGAATTGACAAGTGCAGTCTCGTTCAATAAATGAAAATGTGCAGTTTGATTCATGAAATAAATGTGTTCAGTTTGTTACATTGAAACAATGAATAAAGTTGGAATCATTGACTGAAGTTTGATTCAATGATTTAGTGAATGCTGTTAGTTTGAAGCAATGAATGTGTTTTGCTGGTTTGCATTGAATAACTGTCCGGAGCTCTGTTCTTTAAATTGAGACGTGCAGTGCATTTTAGTGAATGAGTGGCTGCAGTCTGATTCTAGAAGTGTATGAGTTTACCCATTGAATGAATGAGAGAAGATCAACTCATTGAATTAAGACCTGCTGACTGTATCATTGAATGAATGGGTGCAGTTTGATTCACGAAATAAGTGAGTTAAGTTCGTTTGATTGAATCGATTAATACTGTTTGATTCATTGACTCAATGATTGCAGTTTGTTTCAATGAACGCAGATGGTTTCATCGAATGAAGGTGTTGAGCTCGAGTCATTGAATAAACGAGATCAGATGTACATATTGAATCAACACGTGCAGTCTGTTTCATTGAATGGTCGAGAGCAGCATGATTCACTAAATTAGTGATTTACGTTTGTTCCATAGAAACAAGGAATAAGGTTTGATTCATTGAATCAATGATTGCAGATTGATCCAAAGATTCAATGACTGCATTTTGTTTCATGTAATGAAAGCGATGAGCATGACACATTGAATGAATAAGAGAAACTCTACTCTTTGAATTAACATGTGCGGTTTGGTTCATGGAGTAAATGTGTGCAGGTTGATTGAGACAATGTGTGAAGCTTGTGACATTGAATGAATGAGAGTAGCTCCACTCATTGAATTGACAAGTGCAGTCTCTTTTAATAAATCAACGTGTGCAGTTTGATTCATGAAATAAATGTGTTCAGTATGTTTCATTGAAACAATGAATAAGGTTTGATGGATTTAATGATTTAATGAATGCTGTTAGTTTGATGGAATGAATGTGCTTTGCTCGTTTGCATTGAATAACTGGCAGGAGCTCTCTTCTTTGAATTAAGACGTACAGTGTATATCAGTGAATGAATGGGAGCACTTTGATTCTAGAAGTGTACGAGTTTACCATTGAATGAATGAGAGAAGATCTACGCATTGATTTAAGACCTGCTGACTGTATCATTGAATGAATGGGTGCAGTTTGATTCACGAAATAAGTGAGTTAAGTTTGTTTCATTGAATCGATTAATACAGTTTGATTCAATGCCTCAATGTTTGCAGATTGTTTCAATGAATGCAGATGGTTTCATTGAAGGAAGGTGTTGTGCTCGAGACATTGAATAGACAAGATAATCTGTACTTTTTGAATCAACACGTGAAGTCTGTTTCATGGAATGAATGCATATAGTTTGTTTGATTGACTGAACGTGTGCAGTTTCTTTCATGGAATGAATGGCAAAAGCTCGTTTCATTGAAATAGTACTAGCAGTGTTTCTCATAGAATGAATGTTTGCAGTTTGATTTATTGCTGAAACGATGCAGTTGAATTCACTATTATGAATTAGGTTTGTATAATTACATCAATCAACTACACTTGATTCTTTGAATCAACGATTGAAATATGAATCAATCTGTAAATGAATGCAGGTTGTTTCATTGAATGAAAGTGTTAAGCTTGAGACATTGAAAGATTGTGAAAAGCTCCACGTACGTGCGGTTTGCTTCTTGAACTAAATGTGTCCAGTGTTTTTAATTGTATCAATGCGTTAAGCTTGTGGCATTGAACGAATGAGAGGACGTCTACTCTTTGAATTAACATGTGCAGTCTGTTTCATTGAATGGTTGAGTGCAGTATGATTCACTAAATTACTGAGTTACGTTTGTTCCATTGAATCAAGGAATAAGGTCGGATTCACTGAATCAATGACTGAAGTTTGTTTCAATGATTTAATGAATGCTGTTAGTTTGATGGAATGAATGTGTTTTGCTCGTTTGCATTGAATAACTGGCAGGAGCTCTGTTCTTTAAATTGAGACGTGCAGTGCATTTCAGTGAATGAATGGCTGCACTTTGATTCTAGAAGTGTATGAGTTTACCCATTGAATGAATGAGAGAAGATCAACGCATTGTATTAAGACCTGCTTTCTGTATCATTGACTCAATGATTGCAGTTTGTTTCAATGAATGCAGATAGATTCATTGAATGAAGGTGTTGAGCTCGAGTCATTGAATAAACGAGATAAGATGTACATATTGAATCAACACGTGAAGTCTGTTTCATGGAATGAATACATATAGTTTGTTTGATTGAATGAACGTGTGCAGTTTCTTTCATGGAATGAATGGCAAATGTTCGTTTCATTGAAATAGTACTTGCAGTGTTACTCATAGAATGAATGTTTGCAGTTTGATTTATTGCTGAAACGATGCAGTTAAATTCACTATTATGAATTAGGTTTGTATAATTACATCAATGAACTACACTTGATTCTTTGAATCAACGATTGAAATAGGAATCAATGTTTAAATGAATGCAGGTTGTTTCATTGAATGAAAGTGTTAAGCTTGAGACATTGAAAGGATGTGGAAAGCTCTACGTCAGTGCAGTTTGCTTCATGGAGTAAATGTCTTCTGTTTGATTGTATCAATGCGTTAAGCTTGTGGAATTGAACGAATGAGAGTACGTCTACTCTTTGAATTATCATGTGCAGTCTGTTTCATTGAATGGTCGAGAGCAGTATGATTCACTAAATTAGTGATTTACGTTTGTTCCATAGAAACAAGGAATAAGGTTTGATTCATTGAATCAATGATTGCAGATTGATCCAATGATTCAATGAATGCATTTTGTTTCATGTAATGAAAGCGATGAGCTTGACACATTGAATGAATGAGAGACACTCTACTCATTGAATTAACATGTGCGGTTTGGTTCATGGAGTAAATGTGTGCAGGTTGATTGAGACAATGTGCGAAGCTTGTGGCATTGAATGAATGAGAGTAGCTCTTCTCATTGAATTGACAAGTGCAGTCTCTTTCAATAAATGAACGTGTGCAGTTTGATTCATGAAATAAATATGTTCAGTATGTTTTATTGAAACAATGAATAAGGTTAGATTCATTGAATGTATGATTGCAGATTGATCCAAAGATTCAATGAATGCATTCTGTTTCATGGAATGAAAGCGTTGAGCTTGACACATTGAATGGATGAGAGAAACACAACTCATTGAATTAGCATGTGCGGTTTGGTTCATGGAGTGAATGTGTCCAGTTTGATTGACATAAAGTGTTATGCTTGTGGCATTGAATGAATGAGAATAGCTCTACTCATTGAATTGACAAGTGCAGTCTCGTTCAATAAATGAACGTGTGCAGTTTGATTCATGAAATAAATGTGTTCAGTTTGTTACATTGAAACAATGAATAAAGTTGGAATCATTGACTGAAGTTTGATTCAATGATTTAATGAATGCTGTTAGTTTGAAGCAATGAATGTGTTTTGCTGGTTTGCATTGAATAACTGGCCGGAGCTCTGTTCTTTAAATTGAGAAGTGCATGCATTTTAGTGAATGAATGGCTGCAGTTTGTTTCTAGAAGTGTATGAGTTTACCCATTGAATGAATCAGAGAAGATCAACTCATTGAATTAAGACCTGTTGACTGTATCATTGAATGAATGGGAGCAGTTTGATTCACGAAATAAGTGAGTTAAGTTTGTTTGATTGAATCGATTAATACTGTTTGATTCATTGACTCAATGATTGCAGTTTGTTTCAATGAACGCAGATGGTTTCATCGAATGAAGGTGTTGAGCTCGAGTCATTGAATAAACGAGATCAGATGTACATATTGAATCAACACGTGCAGTCTGTTTCATTGAATGTTCGAGAGCAGTATGATTCACTAAATTAGTGATTTACGTTTGTTCCGTAGAAACAAGGAATAAGGTTTGATTCATTGAATCAATGATTGCAGATTGATACAATGATTCAATGAATGCATTTTGTTTCATGCAATGAAAGCGATGAGCTTGAAACATTGAATGAATGAGAGAAACTCTACTCATGTGCGGTTTGGTTCATGGAGTAAATGTGTGCAGGTTGATTGAGACAATGTGTGAAGCTTCTGACATTGAATGAATGAGAGTAGCTCTACTCATTGAATTTACAAGTGCAGTCTCTTTTAATAAATGAACGTGTGCAATTTGATTCATGAAATAAATGTGTTCAGTATGTTTCATTGAAACAATGAAAAATGTTTGATTCATTGAATCAATGACTGAAGTTTGATTCAATGATTTAATGAATGCTGTTAGTTTGATGGAATGAATGTGTTTTGCTCGTTTGCATTGAATAACTGGCAGGAGCTCTCTTCTTTGAATTAAGATGTACAGTGTATATCAGTGAATGAATGGGAACACTTTGATTCTAGAAGTGTACGAGTTTACCATTGAATGAATGAGAGAAGTTCTATGCATTGAATTACGACCTGCTGACTGTATCATTTAATGAATGGGTGCAGTTTGATTCACGAAATAAGTGAGTTAAGTTTGTTTCATTGAATCGATTAATACAGTTTGATTCAATGCCTCAATGTTTGCAGATTGTTTCAATGAATGCAGATGGTTTCATTGAAGGAAGGTGTTGTGCTCGAGACATTGAATAGACAAGATAATCTGTACTTTTTGAATCAACACGTGCAGTCTGTTTCATGGAATGAATACATATAGTTTGTTTGATTGACTGAACGTGTGCAGTTTCTTTCATGGAATGAATGGCAAAAGCTCGTTTCATTGAAATAGTACTAGTAGTGTTTCTCATAGAATGAATGTTTGCAGTTTGATTTATTGCTGAAACGATGCAGTTGAATTCACTATTACGAATTAGGTTTGTATAATTACATCAATCAACTACACTTGATTCTTGGAATCAACGATTGAAATATGAATCAATCTGTAAATGAATGCAGGTTGTTTCATTGAATGAAAGTGTTAAGCTTGAGACATTGAAAGATTGTGAAAAGCTCCACGTACGTGCGGTTTGCTTCTTGAACTAAATGTGTCCAGTGTTTTTAATTGTATCAATGCGTTAAGCTTGTGGCATTGAACGAATGAGAGGGCGTCTACTCTTTGAATTAACATGTGCAGTCTGTTTCATTGAGTGCAGTATGATTCACTAAATTACTGAGTTACGTTTGTTCCATTGAATCAAGGAATAAAGTTTGATTCACTGAATCAATGACTGAAGTATGTTTCAATGATTTAATGAATGCTGTTAGTTTGATGGAATGAATGTGTTTTGCTCGTTTGCATTGAATAACTGGCAGGAGCTCTGTTCTTTAAATTGAGACGTGCAGTGCATTTCAGTGAATGAATGGCTGCACTTTGATTCTAGAATTGTATGAGTTTACCCATTGAATGAATGAGAGAAGATCAACGCATTGTATTAAGACCTGCTTTCTGTATCATTGACTCAATGATTGCAGTTTGTTTCAATGAATGCAGATAGATTCATTGAATGAAGGTGTTGAGCTCGAGTCATTGAATAAACGAGATAAGATGTACATATTGAATCAACACGTGCAGTCTGTTTCATGGAATGAAGACATATAGTTTGTTTGATTGAATGAACGTGTGCAGTTTCTTTCATTGAAAGAATGGCAAATGCTCGTTTCATTGAAATAGTACTTGCAGTGTTTCTCATAGAATGAATGTTTGCAGTTTGATTTATTGCTGAAACGATGCAGTTGAATTCACTATTATGAATTAGGTTTGTATAATTACATCAATGAACTACACTTGATTCTTTGAATCAACGATTGAAATAGGAATCAATGTTTAAATGAATGCAGGTTGTTTCATTGAATGAAAGTGTTAAGCTTGAGACATTGAAAGGATGTGGAAAGCTCTAAGTCAGTGCAGTTTGCTTCATGGAGTAAATGTCTTCTGTTTGATTGTATCAATGCGTTAAGCTTGTGGCATTGAACGAATGAGAGCACTTCTACTCTTTGAATTATCATGTGCAGTCTGTTTCATTGAATGGTCGAGTGCAGTATGATTCACTGCATTAGTGAGTTACTTTTGTTCCATAGAAACAAGGAATAAGGTTTGATTCATTGAATCAATGATTGCAGATTGATACAATGATTCAATGAATGCATTTTGTTTCATGTAATGAAAGCGATGAGCTTGACACATTGAATGAATGAGAGAAACTCTACTCATTGAATTAACATGTGCGGTTTGGTTCATGGACTAAATGTGTGCAGGTTGATTGAGACAATGTGTGAAGCTTGTGACATTGAATGAATGAGCGTGGCTCTACTCATTGAATTGACAAGTGCAGTCTCATTTAATAAATGAACGTGTGCAGTTTGATTCATGAAATAAATGTGTTCAGTATTTTTCATTGAAACAATGAATAAGGTTTGATTCATTGAATCAATGACTGAAGTTTGATTCAATGATTTAATGAATGCTTTTAGTTTGATGGAATGAATGTGTTTTGCTCGTTTGCATTGAATAACTGGCCGGAGCTCTCTTCTTTGAATTAAGATGTACAGTGTATATCAGTGAATGAATGGGAACACTTTGATTCTAGAAGTGTACGAGTTTACCATTGAATGAATGAGAGAAGTTCTACGCATTGAATTACGACCTGCTGACTGTATCATTTAATGAATGGGTGCAGTTTGATTCACGAAATAAGTGAGTTAAGTTTGTTTCATTGAATCGATTAATACAGTTTGATTCAATGCCTCAATGTTTGCAGATTGTTTCAATGAATGCAGATGGTTTCATTGAAGGAAGGTGTTGTGCTCGAGACATTGAATAGACAAGATAATCTGTACTTTTTGAATCAACGCGTGCAGTCTGTTTCATGGAATGAATACATATAGTTTGTTTGATTGACTGAACGTGTGCAGTTTCTTTCATGGAATGAATGGCAAAAGCTCGTTTCATTGAATTGTACTAGTAGTGTTTCTCATAGAATGAATGTTTGCAGTTTGATTTATTGCTGAAACGATGCAGTTGAATTCACTATTACGAATTAGGTTTGTATAATTACATCAATCAACTACACTTGATTCTTGGAATCAACGATTGAAATATGAATCAATCTGTAAATGAATGCAGGTTGTTTCATTGAATGAAAGTGTTAAGCTTGAGACATTGAAAGATTGTGAAAAGCTCCACGTACGTGCGGTTTGCTTCTTGAACTAAATGTGTCCAGTGTTTTTAATTGTATCAATGAGTTAAGCTTGTGGCATTGAACGAATGAGAGGACGTCTACTCTTTGAATTAACATGTGCAGTCTGTTTCATTGAATGGTTGAGTGCAGTATGATTCACAAAATTACTGAGTTACATTTGTTCCGTAGAAACAAGGAATAAGGTTTGATTCATTGAATCAATGATTGCAGATTGATACAATGATTCAATGAATGCATTTTGTTTCATGCAATGAAAGCGATGAGCTTGAAACATTGAATGAATGAGAGAAACTCTACTCATGTGCGGTTTGGTTCATGGAGTAAATGTGTGCAGGTTGATTGAGACAATGTGTGAAGCTTCTGACATTGAATGAATGAGAGTAGCTCTACTCATTGAATTTACAAGTGCAGTCTCTTTTAATAAATGAACGTGTGCAATTTGATTCATGAAATAAATGTGTTCAGTATGTTTCATTGAAACAATGAAAAATGTTTGATTCATTGAATCAATGACTGAAGTTTGATTCAATGATTTAATGAATGCTGTTAGTTTGATGGAATGAATGTGTTTTGCTCGTTTGCATTGAATAACTGGCAGGAGCTCTCTTCTTTGAATTAAGATGTACAGTGTATATCAGTGAATGAATGGGAACACTTTGATTCTAGAAGTGTACGAGTTTACCATTGAATGAATGAGAGAAGTTCTACGCATTGAATTACGACCTGCTGACTGTATCATTTAATGAATGGGTGCAGTTTGATTCACGAAATAAGTGAGTTAAGTTTGTTTCATTGAATCGATTAATACAGTTTGATTCAATGCCTCAATGTTTGCAGATTGTTTCAATGAATGCAGATGGTTTCATTGAAGGAAGGTGTTGTGCTCGAGACATTGAATAGACAAGATAATCTGTACTTTTTGAATCAACACGTGCAGTCTGTTTCATGGAATGAATACATATAGTTTGTTTGATTGACTGAACGTGTGCAGTTTCTTTCATGGAATGAATGGCAAAAGCTCGTTTCATTGAAATAGTACTAGTAGTGTTTCTCATAGAATGAATGTTTGCAGTTTGATTTATTGCTGAAACGATGCAGTTGAATTCACTATTACGAATTAGGTTTGTATAATTACATCAATAAACTACACTTGATTCTTGGAATCAACGATTGAAATATGAATCAATCTGTAAATGAATGCAGGTTGTTTCATTGAATGAAAGTGTTAAGCTTGAGACATTGAAAGATTGTGAAAAGCTCCACGTACGTGCGGTTTGCTTCTTGAACTAAATGTGTCCAGTGTTTTTAATTGTATCAATGCGTTAAGCTTGTGGCATTGAACGAATGAGAGGACGTCTACTCTTTGAATTAACATGTGCAGTCTGTTTCATTGAGTGCAGTATGATTCACTAAATTACTGAGTTACGTTTGTTCCATTGAATCAAGGAATAAAGTTTGATTCACTGAATCAATGACTGAAGTATGTTTCAATGATTTAATGAATGCTGTTAGTTTGATGGAATGAATGTGTTTTGCTCGTTTGCATTGAATAACTGGCAGGAGCTCTGTTCTTTAAATTGAGACGTGCAGTGCATTTCAGTGAATGAATGGCTGCACTTTGATTCTAGAAGTGTATGAATTTACCCATTGAATGAATGAGAGAAGATCAACGCATTGTATTAAGACCTGCTTTCTGTATCATTGACTCAATGATTGCAGTTTGTTTCAATGAATGCAGATAGATTCATTGAATGAAAGTGTTGAGCTCGAGTCATTGAATAAACGAGATAAGATGTACATATTGAATCAACACGTGCAGTCTGTATCATGGAATGAAGACATATAGTTTGTTTGATTGAATGAACGTGTGCAGTTTCTTTCATTGAAAGAATGGCAAATGCTCGTTTCATTGAAATAGTACTTGCAGTGTTTCTCATAGAATGAATGTTTGCAGTTTGATTTATTGCTGAAACGATGCAGTTGAATTCACTACTATGAATTAGGTTTGTATAATTACATCAATGAACTACACTTGATTCTTTGAATCAACGATTGAAATAGGAATCAATGTTTAAATGAATGCAGGTTGTTTCATTGAATGAAAGTGTTAAGCTTGAGACATTGAAAGGATGTGGAAAGCTCTACGTCAGTGCAGTTTGCTTCATGGAGTAAATGTCTTCTGTTTGATTGTATCAATGCGTTAAGCTTGTGGCAT
This sequence comes from Hemiscyllium ocellatum, assembly GCF_020745735.1. NCBI lineage: Eukaryota > Metazoa > Chordata > Chondrichthyes > Orectolobiformes > Hemiscylliidae > Hemiscyllium > Hemiscyllium ocellatum. The sequence goes on from NW_026867784.1 coordinate 39,597, forward strand.
TGAACGAATGAGAGCACTTCTACTCTTTGAATTATCATGTGCAGTCTGTTTCATTGAATGGTCGAGTGCAGTATGATTCACTAAATTAGTGAGTTACTTTTGTTACATAGAAACAAGGAATAAGGTTTGATTCATTGAATCAATGATTGCAGATTGATCCAATGATTCAATGAATGCATTTTGTTTCATGTAATGAAAGCGATGAGCTTGACACATTGAATGAATGAGAGAAACTCTACTCATTGAATTAACATGTGCGGTTTGGTTCATGGACTAAATGTGTGCAGGTTGATTGAGACAATGTGTGAAGCTTGTGGCATTGAATGAATGAGCGTGGCTCTACTCATTGAATTGACAAGTGCAGTCTCTTTTAATAAATGAACGTGTGCCGTTTGATTCATGAAATAAATGTGTTCAGTATGTTTCATTGAAACAATGAATAAGGTTAGATTCATTGAATGTATGATTGCAGATTGATCCAAAGATTCAATGAAAGCATTTTGTTTCATGGAATGAAAGCGTTGAGCTTGACACATTGAATGGATGAGAGAAACACAACTCATTGAATTAACATGTGCGGTTTGGTTCATGGAGTGAATGTGTCCAGTTTGATTGACACAAAGTGTTAAGCTTGTGGCATTGAATGAATGAGAATAGCTCTACTCATTGAATTGACAAGTGCAGTCTCGTTCAATAAATGAAAGTGTGCAGTTTGATTCATGAAATAAATGTGTTCAGTTTGTTACATTGAAACAATGAATAAAGTTGGAATCATTGACTGAAGTTTGATTCAATGATTTAGTGAATGCTGTTAGTTTGAAGCAATGAATGTGTTTTGCTGGTTTGCATTGAATAACTGTCCGGAGCTCTGTTCTTTAAATTGAGACGTGCAGTGCATTTTAGTGAATGAATGGCTGCAGTTTGATTCTAGAAGTGTATGAGTTTACCCATTGAATGAATGAGAGAAGATCAACTCATTGAATTAAGACCTGCTGACTGTATCATTGAATGAATCGGTGCAGTTTGATTCACGAAATAAGTGAGTTAAGTTCGTTTGATTGAATCGATTAATACTGTTTGATTCATTGACTCAATGATTGCAGTTTGTTTCAATGAACGCAGATGGTTTCATCGAATGAAGGTGTTGAGCTCGAGTCATTGAATAAACGAGATCAGATGTACATATTGAATCAACACGTGCAGTCTGTTTCATTGAATGGTCGAGAGCAGCATGATTCACTAAATTAGTGATTTACGTTTGTTCCATAGAAACAAGGAATAAGGTTTGATTCATTGAATCAATGATTGCAGATTGATCCAAAGATTCAATGACTGCATTTTGTTTCATGTAATGAAAGCGATGAGCATGACACATTGAATGAATAAGAGAAACTCTACTCTTTGAATTAACATGTGCGGTTTGGTTCATGGAGTAAATGTGTGCAGGTTGATTGAGACAATGTGTGAAGCTTGTGACATTGAATGAATGAGAGTAGCTCTTCTCATTGAATTGACAAGTGCAGTCTCTTTCAATAAATGAACGTGTGCAGTTTGATTCATGAAATAAATATGTTCAGTATGTTTTATTGAAACAATGAATAAGGTTAGATTCATTGAATGTATGATTGCAGATTGATCCAAAGATTCAATGAATGCATTCTGTTTCATGGAATGAAAGCGTTGAGCTTGACACATTGAATGGATGAGAGAAACACAACTCATTGAATTAGCATGTGCGGTTTGGTTCATGGAGTGAATGTGTCCAGTTTGATTGACATAAAGTGTTATGCTTGTGGCATTGAATGAATGAGAATAGCTCTACTCATTGAATTGACAAGTGCAGTCTCGTTCAATAAATGAACGTGTGCAGTTTGATTCATGAAATAAATGTGTTCAGTTTGTTACATTGAAACAATGAATAAAGTTGGAATCATTGACTGAAGTTTGATTCAATGATTTAATGAATGCTGTTAGTTTGAAGCAATGAATGTGTTTTGCTGGTTTGCATTGAATAACTGGCCGGAGCTCTGTTCTTTAAATTGAGAAGTGCATGCATTTTAGTGAATGAATGGCTGCAGTTTGTTTCTAGAAGTGTATGAGTTTACCCATTGAATGAATGAGAGAAGATCAACTCATTGAATTAAGACCTGTTGACTGTATCATTGAATGAATGGGAGCAGTTTGATTCACGAAATAAGTGAGTTAAGTTTGTTTGATTGAATCGATTAATACTGTTTGATTCATTGACTCAATGATTGCAGTTTGTTTCAATGAACGCAGATGGTTTCATCGAATGAAGGTGTTGAGCTCGAGTCATTGAATAAACGAGATCAGATGTACATATTGAATCAACACGTGCAGTCTGTTTCATTGAATGTTCGAGAGCAGTATGATTCACTAAATTAGTGATTTACGTTTGTTCCGTAGAAACAAGGAATAAGGTTTGATTCATTGAATGAATGATTGCAGATTGATACAATGATTCAATGAATGCATTTTGTTTCATGCAATGAAAGCGATGAGCTTGAAACATTGAATGAATGAGAGAAACTCTACTCATGTGCGGTTTGGTTCATGGAGTAAATGTGTGCAGGTTGATTGAGACAATGTGTGAAGCTTCTGACATTGAATGAATGAGAGTAGCTCTACTCATTGAATTTACAAGTGCAGTCTCTTTTAATAAATGAACGTGTGCAATTTGATTCATGAAATAAATGTGTTCAGTATGTTTCATTGAAACAATGAAAAATGTTTGATTCATTGAATCAATGACTGAAGTTTGATTCAATGATTTAATGAATGCTGTTAGTTTGATGGAATGAATGTGTTTTGCTCGTTTGCATTGAATAACTGGCAGGAGCTCTCTTCTTTGAATTAAGATGTACAGTGTATATCAGTGAATGAATGGGAACACTTTGATTCTAGAAGTGTACGAGTTTACCATTGAATGAATGAGAGAAGTTCTACGCATTGAATTACGACCTGCTGACTGTATCATTGAATGAATGGGTGCAGTTTGATTCACGAAATAAGTGAGTTAAGTTTGTTTCATTGAATCGATTAATACAGTTTGATTCAATGCCTCAATGTTTGCAGATTGTTTCAATGAATGCAGATGGTTTCTTTGAAGGAAGGTGTTGTGCTCGAGACATTGAATAGACAAGATAATCTGTACTTTTTGAATCAACACGTGCAGTCTGTTTCATGGAATGAATACATATAGTTTGTTTGATTGACTGAACGTGTGCAGTTTCTTTCATGGAATGAATGGCAAAAGCTCGTTTCATTGAATTGTACTAGTAGTGTTTCTCATAGAATGAATGTTTGCAGTTTGATTTATTGCTGAAACGATGCAGTTGAATTCACTATTACGAATTAGGTTTGTATAATTACATCAATCAACTACACTTGATTCTTGGAATCAACGATTGAAATATGAATCAATCTGTAAATGAATGCAGGTTGTTTCATTGAATGAAAGTGTTAAGCTTGAGACATTGAAAGATTGTGAAAAGCTCCACGTACGTGCGGTTTGCTTCTTGAACTAAATGTGTCCAGTGTTTTTAATTGTATCAATGCGTTAAGCTTGTGGCATTGAACGAATGAGAGGACGTCTACTCTTTGAATTAACATGTGCAGTCTGTTTCATTGAGTGCAGTATGATTCACTAAATTACTGAGTTACGTTTGTTCCATTGAATCAAGGAATAAAGTTTGATTCACTGAATCAATGACTGAAGTATGTTTCAATGATTTAATGAATGCTGTTAGTTTGATGGAATGAATGTGTTTTGCTCGTTTGCATTGAATAACTGGCAGGAGCTCTGTTCTTTAAATTGAGACGTGCAGTGCATTTCAGTGAATGAATGGCTGCACTTTGATTCTAGAAGTGTATGAGTTTACCCATTGAATGAATGAGAGAAGATCAACGCATTGTATTAAGACCTGCTTTCTGTATCATTGACTCAATGATTGCAGTTTGTTTCAATGAATGCAGATAGATTCATTGAATGAAGGTGTTGAGCTCGAGTCATTGAATAAACGAGATAAGATGTACATATTGAATCAACACGTGCAGTCTGTTTCATGGAATGAAGACATATAGTTTGTTTGATTGAATGAACGTGTGCAGTTTCTTTCATTGGAAGAATGGCAAATGCTCGTTTCATTGAAATAGTACTTGCAGTGTTTCTCATAGAATGAATGTTTGCAGTTTGATTTATTGCTGAAACGATGCAGTTGAATTCACTACTATGAATTAGGTTTGTATAATTACATCAATGAACTACACTTGATTCTTTGAATCAACGATTGAAATAGGAATCAATGTTTAAATGAATGCAGGTTGTTTCATTGAATGAAAGTGTTAAGCTTGAGACATTGAAAGGATGTGGAAAGCTCTACGTCAGTGCAGTTTGCTTCATGGAGTAAATGTCTTCTGTTTGATTGTATCAATGCGTTAAGCTTGTGGCATTGAACGAATGAGAGCACTTCTACTCTTTGAATTATCATGTGCAGTCTGTTTCATTGAATGGTCGAGTGCAGTATGATTCACTAAATTAGTGAGTTACTTTTGTTACATAGAAACAAGGAATAAGGTTTGATTCATTGAATCAATGATTGCAGATTGATCCAATGATTCAATGAATGCATTTTGTTTCATGTAATGAAAGCGATGAGCTTGACACATTGAATGAATGAGAGAAACTCTACTCATTGAATTAACATGTGCGGTTTGGTTCATGGACTAAATGTGTGCAGGTTGATTGAGACAATGTGTGAAGCTTGTGGCATTGAATGAATGAGCGTGGCTCTACTCATTGAATTGACAAGTGCAGTCTCTTTTAATAAATGAACGTGTGCCGTTTGATTCATGAAATAAATGTGTTCAGTATGTTTCATTGAAACAATGAATAAGGTTAGATTCATTGAATGTATGATTGCAGATTGATCCAAAGATTCAATGAATGCATTTTGTTTCATGGAATGAAAGCGTTGAGCTTGACACATTGAATGGATGAGAGAAACACAACTCATTGAATTAGCATGTGCGGTTTGGTTCATGGAGTGAATGTGTCCAGTTTGATTGACATAAAGTGTTATGCTTGTGGCATTGAATGAATGAGAATAGCTCTACTCATTGAATTGACAAGTGCAGTCTCGTTCAATAAATGAACGTGTGCAGTTTGATTCATGAAATAAATGTGTTCAGTTTGTTACATTGAAACAATGAATAAAGTTGGAATCATTGACTGAAGTTTGATTCAATGATTTAATGAATGCTGTTAGTTTGAAGCAATGAATGTGTTTTGCTGGTTTGCATTGAATAACTGGCCGGAGCTCTGTTCTTTAAATTGAGAAGTGCATGCATTTTAGTGAATGAATGGCTGCAGTTTGTTTCTAGAAGTGTATGAGTTTACCCATTGAATGAATCAGAGAAGATCAACTCATTGAATTAAGACCTGTTGACTGTATCATTGAATGAATGGGAGCAGTTTGATTCACGAAATAAGTGAGTTAAGTTTGTTTGATTGAATCGATTAATACTGTTTGATTCATTGACTCAATGATTGCAGTTTGTTTCAATGAACGCAGATGGTTTCATCGAATGAAGGTGTTGAGCTCGAGTCATTGAATAAACGAGATCAGATGTACATATTGAATCAACACGTGCAGTCTGTTTCATTGAATGTTCGAGAGCAGTATGATTCACTAAATTAGTGATTTACGTTTGTTCCGTAGAAACAAGGAATAAGGTTTGATTCATTGAATCAATGATTGCAGATTGATACAATGATTCAATGAATGCATTTTGTTTCATGCAATGAAAGCGATGAGCTTGAAACATTGAATGAATGAGAGAAACTCTACTCATGTGCGGTTTGGTTCATGGAGTAAATGTGTGCAGGTTGATTGAGACAATGTGTGAAGCTTCTGACATTGAATGAATGAGAGTAGCTCTACTCATTGAATTTACAAGTGCAGTCTCTTTTAATAAATGAACGTGTGCAATTTGATTCATGAAATAAATGTGTTCAGTATGTTTCATTGAAACAATGAAAAATGTTTGATTCATTGAATCAATGACTGAAGTTTGATTCAATGATTTAATGAATGCTGTTAGTTTGATGGAATGAATGTGTTTTGCTCGTTTGCATTGAATAACTGGCAGGAGCTCTCTTCTTTGAATTAAGATGTACAGTGTATATCAGTGAATGAATGGGAACACTTTGATTCTAGAAGTGTACGAGTTTACCATTGAATGAATGAGAGAAGTTCTACGCATTGAATTACGACCTGCTGACTGTATCATTGAATGAATGGGTGCAGTTTGATTCACGAAATAAGTGAGTTAAGTTTGTTTCATTGAATCGATTAATACAGTTTGATTCAATGCCTCAATGTTTGCAGATTGTTTCAATGAATGCAGATGGTTTCTTTGAAGGAAGGTGTTGTGCTCGAGACATTGAATAGACAAGATAATCTGTACTTTTTGAATCAACACGTGCAGTCTGTTTCATGGAATGAATACATATAGTTTGTTTGATTGACTGAACGTGTGCAGTTTCTTTCATGGAATGAATGGCAAAAGCTCGTTTCATTGAAATAGTACTAGTAGTGTTTCTCATAGAATGAATGTTTGCAGTTTGATTTATTGCTGAAACGATGCAGTTGAATTCACTATTACGAATTAGGTTTGTATAATTACATCAATCAACTACACTTGATTCTTGGAATCAACGATTGAAATATGAATCAATCTGTAAATGAATGCAGGTTGTTTCATTGAATGAAAGTGTTAAGCTTGAGACATTGAAAGATTGTGAAAAGCTCCACGTACGTGCGGTTTGCTTCTTGAACTAAATGTGTCCAGTGTTTTTAATTGTATCAATGCGTTAAGCTTGTGGCATTGAACGAATGAGAGGACGTCTACTCTTTGAATTAACATGTGCAGTCTGTTTCATTGAGTGCAGTATGATTCACTAAATTACTGAGTTACGTTTGTTCCATTGAATCAAGGAATAAAGTTTGATTCACTGAATCAATGACTGAAGTATGTTTCAATGAATGCTGTTAGTTTGATGGAATGAATGTGTTTTGCTCGTTTGCATTGAATAACTGGCAGGAGCTCTGTTCTTTAAATTGAGACGTGCAGTGCATTTCAGTGAATGAATGGCTGCACTTTGATTCTAGAAGTGTATGAGTTTACCCATTGAATGAATGAGAGAAGATCAACGCATTGTATTAAGACCTGCTTTCTGTATCATTGACTCAATGATTGCAGTTTGTTTCAATGAATGCAGATAGATTCATTGAATGAAGGTGTTGAGCTCGAGTCATTGAATAAACGAGATAAGATGTACATATTGAATCAACACGTGCAGTCTGTTTCATGGAATGAAGACATATAGTTTGTTTGATTGAATGAACGTGTGCAGTTTCTTTCATTGGAAGAATGGCAAATGCTCGTTTCATTGAAATAGTACTTGCAGTGTTTCTCATAGAATGAATGTTTGCAGTTTGATTTATTGCTGAAACGATGCAGTTGAATTCACTACTATGAATTAGGTTTGTATAATTACATCAATGAACTACACTTGATTCTTTGAATCAACGATTGAAATAGGAATCAATGTTTAAATGAATGCAGGTTGTTTCATTGAATGAAAGTGTTAAGCTTGAGACATTGAAAGGATGTGGAAAGCTCTACGTCAGTGCAGTTTGCTTCATGGAGTAAATGTCTTCTGTTTGATTGTATCAATGCGTTAAGCTTGTGGCATTGAACGAATGAGAGCACTTCTACTCTTTGAATTATCATGTGCAGTCTGTTTCATTGAATGGTCGAGTGCAGTATGATTCACTAAATTAGTGAGTTACTTTTGTTACATAGAAACAAGGAATAAGGTTTGATTCATTGAATCAATGATTGCAGATTGATCCAATGATTCAATGAATGCATTTTGTTTCATGTAATGAAAGCGATGAGCTTGACACATTGAATGAATGAGAGAAACTCTACTCATTGAATTAACATGTGCGGTTTGGTTCATGGACTAAATGTGTGCAGGTTGATTGAGACAATGTGTGAAGCTTGTGGCATTGAATGAATGAGCGTGGCTCTACTCATTGAATTGACAAGTGCAGTCTCTTTTAATAAATGAACGTGTGCCGTTTGATTCATGAAATAAATGTGTTCAGTATGTTTCATTGAAACAATGAATAAGGTTAGATTCATTGAATGTATGATTGCAGATTGATCCAAAGATTCAATGAATGCATTTTGTTTCATGGAATGAAAGCGTTGAGCTTGACACATTGAATGGATGAGAGAAACACAACTCATTGAATTAGCATGTGCGGTTTGGTTCATGGAGTGAATGTGTCCAGTTTGATTGACATAAAGTGTTATGCTTGTGGCATTGAATGAATGAGAATAGCTCTACTCATTGAATTGACAAGTGCAGTCTCGTTCAATAAATGAACGTGTGCAGTTTGATTCATGAAATAAATGTGTTCAGTTTGTTACATTGAAACAATGAATAAAGTTGGAATCATTGACTGAAGTTTGATTCAATGATTTAATGAATGCTGTTAGTTTGAAGCAATGAATGTGTTTTGCTGGTTTGCATTGAATAACTGGCCGGAGCTCTGTTCTTTAAATTGAGAAGTGCATGCATTTTAGTGAATGAATGGCTGCAGTTTGTTTCTAGAAGTGTATGAGTTTACCCATTGAATGAATCAGAGAAGATCAACTCATTGAATTAAGACCTGTTGACTGTATCATTGAATGAATGGGAGCAGTTTGATTCACGAAATAAGTGAGTTAAGTTTGTTTGATTGAATCGATTAATACTGTTTGATTCATTGACTCAATGATTGCAGTTTGTTTCAATGAACGCAGATGGTTTCATCGAATGAAGGTGTTGAGCTCGAGTCATTGAATAAACGAGATCAGATGTACATATTGAATCAACACGTGCAGTCTGTTTCATTGAATGTTCGAGAGCAGTATGATTCACTAAATTAGTGATTTACGTTTGTTCCGTAGAAACAAGGAATAAGGTTTGATTCATTGAATCAATGATTGCAGATTGATACAATGATTCAATGAATGCATTTTGTTTCATGCAATGAAAGCGATGAGCTTGAAACATTGAATGAATGAGAGAAACTCTACTCATGTGCGGTTTGGTTCATGGATTAAATGTGTGCAGGTTGATTGAGACAATGTGTGAAGCTTCTGACATTGAATGAATGAGAGTAGCTCTACTCATTGAATTTACAAGTGCAGTCTCTTTTAATAAATGAACGTGTGCAATTTGATTCATGAAATAAATGTGTTCAGTATGTTTTTTTGAAACAATGAAAAATGTTTGATTCATTGAATCAATGACTGAAGTTTGATTCAATGATTTAATGAATGCTGTTAGTTTGATGGAATGAATGTGTTTTGCTCGTTTGCATTGAATAACTGGCAGGAGCTCTCTTCTTTGAATTAAGATGTACAGTGTATATCAGTGAATGAATGGGAACACTTTGATTCTAGAAGTGTACGAGTTTACCATTGAATGAATGAGAGAAGTTCTACGCATTGAATTACGACCTGCTGACTGTATCATTGAATGAATGGGTGCAGTTTGATTCACGAAATAAGTGAGTTAAGTTTGTTTCATTGAATCGATTAATACAGTTTGATTCAATGCCTCAATGTTTGCAGATTGTTTCAATGAATGCAGATGGTTTCTTTGAAGGAAGGTGTTGTGCTCGAGACATTGAATAGACAAGATAATCTGTACTTTTTGAATCAACACGTGCAGTCTGTTTCATGGAATGAATACATATAGTTTGTTTGATTGACTGAACGTGTGCAGTTTCTTTCATGGAATGAATGGCAAAAGCTCGTTTCATTGAATTGTACTAGTAGTGTTTCTCATAGAATGAATGTTTGCAGTTTGATTTATTGCTGAAACGATGCAGTTGAATTCACTATTACGAATTAGGTTTGTATAATTACATCAATCAACTACACTTGATTCTTGGAATCAACGATTGAAATATGAATCAATCTGTAAATGAATGCAGGTTGTTTCATTGAATGAAAGTGTTAAGCTTGAGACATTGAAAGATTGTGAAAAGCTCCACGTACGTGCGGTTTGCTTCTTGAACTAAATGTGTCCAGTGTTTTTAATTGTATCAATGCGTTAAGCTTGTGGCATTGAACGAATGAGAGGACGTCTACTCTTTGAATTAACATGTGCAGTCTGTTTCATTGAGTGCAGTATGATTCACTAAATTACTGAGTTACGTTTGTTCCATTGAATCAAGGAATAAAGTTTGATTCACTGAATCAATGACTGAAGTATGTTTCAATGATTTAATGAATGCTGTTAGTTTGATGGAATGAATGTGTTTTGCTCGTTTGCATTGAATAACTGGCAGGAGCTCTGTTCTTTAAATTGAGACGTGCAGTGCATTTCAGTGAATGAATGGCTGCACTTTGATTCTAGAAGTGTATGAGTTTACCCATTGAATGAATGAGAGAAGATCAACGCATTGTATTAAGACCTGCTTTCTGTATCATTGACTCAATGATTGCAGTTTGTTTCAATGAATGCAGATAGATTCATTGAATGAAAGTGTTGAGCTCGAGTCATTGAATAAACGAGATAAGATGTACATATTGAATCAACACGTGCAGTCTGTTTCATGGAATGAATACATATAGTTTGTTTGATTGAATGAACGTGTGCAGTTTCTTTCATTGAAAGAATGGCAAATGTTCGTTTCATTGAAATAGTACTTGCAGTGTTTCTCATAGAATGAATGTTTGCAGTTTGATTTATTGCTGAAACGATGCAGTTGAATTCACTACTATGAATTAGGTTTGTATAATTACATCAATGAACTACACTTGATTCTTTGAATCAACGATTGAAATAGGAATCAATGTTTAAATGAATGCAGGTTGTTTCATTGAATGAAAGTGTTAAGCTTGAGACATTGAAAGGATGTGGAAAGCTCTACGTCAGTGCAGTTTGCTTCATGGAGTAAATGTCTTCTGTTTGATTGTATCAATGCGTTAAGCTTGTGGCATTGAACGAATGAGAGCACTTCTACTCTTTGAATTATCATGTGCAGTCTGTTTCATTGAATGGTCGAGTGCAGTATGATTCACTAAATTAGTGAGTTACTTTTGTTACATAGAAACAAGGAATAAGGTTTGATTCATTGAATCAATGATTGCAGATTGATCCAATGATTCAATGAATGCATTTTGTTTCATGTAATGAAAGCGATGAGCTTGACACATTGAATGAATGAGAGAAACTCTACTCATTGAATTAACATGTGCGGTTTGGTTCATGGACTAATTGTGTGCAGGTTGATTGAGACAATGTGTGAAGCTTGTGGCATTGAATGAATGAGCGTGGCTCTACTCATTGAATTGACAAGTGCAGTCTCTTTTAATAAATGAACGTGTGCCGTTTGATTCATGAAATAAATGTGTTCAGTATGTTTCATTGAAACAATGAAAAATGTTTGATTCATTGAATGTATGATTGCAGATTGATCCAAAGATTCAATGAATGCATTTTGTTTCATGGAATGAAAGCGTTGAGCTTGACACATTGAATGGATGAGAGAAACACAACTCATTGAATTAACATGTGCGGTTTGGTTCATGGAGTGAATGTGTCCAGTTTGATTGACACAAAGTGTTAAGCTTGTGGCATTGAATGAATGAGAATAGCTCTACTCATTGAATTGACAAGTGCAGTCTCGTTCAATAAATGAAAATGTGCAGTTTGATTCATGAAATAAATGTGTTCAGTTTGTTACATTGAAACAATGAATAAAGTTGGAATCATTGACTGAAGTTTGATTCAATGATTTAGTGAATGCTGTTAGTTTGAAGCAATGAATGTGTTTTGCTGGTTTGCATTGAATAACTGTCCGGAGCTCTGTTCTTTAAATTGAGACGTGCAGTGCATTTTAGTGAATGAGTGGCTGCAGTCTGATTCTAGAAGTGTATGAGTTTACCCATTGAATGAATGAGAGAAGATCAACTCATTGAATTAAGACCTGCTGACTGTATCATTGAATGAATGGGTGCAGTTTGATTCACGAAATAAGTGAGTTAAGTTCGTTTGATTGAATCGATTAATACTGTTTGATTCATTGACTCAATGATTGCAGTTTGTTTCAATGAACGCAGATGGTTTCATCGAATGAAGGTGTTGAGCTCGAGTCATTGAATAAACGAGATCAGATGTACATATTGAATCAACACGTGCAGTCTGTTTCATTGAATGGTCGAGAGCAGCATGATTCACTAAATTAGTGATTTACGTTTGTTCCATAGAAACAAGGAATAAGGTTTGATTCATTGAATCAATGATTGCAGATTGATCCAAAGATTCAATGACTGCATTTTGTTTCATGTAATGAAAGCGATGAGCATGACACATTGAATGAATAAGAGAAACTCTACTCTTTGAATTAACATGTGCGGTTTGGTTCATGGAGTAAATGTGTGCAGGTTGATTGAGACAATGTGTGAAGCTTGTGACATTGAATGAATGAGAGTAGCTCCACTCATTGAATTGACAAGTGCAGTCTCTTTTAATAAATCAACGTGTGCAGTTTGATTCATGAAATAAATGTGTTCAGTATGTTTCATTGAAACAATGAATAAGGTTTGATGGATTTAATGATTTAATGAATGCTGTTAGTTTGATGGAATGAATGTGCTTTGCTCGTTTGCATTGAATAACTGGCAGGAGCTCTCTTCTTTGAATTAAGACGTACAGTGTATATCAGTGAATGAATGGGAGCACTTTGATTCTAGAAGTGTACGAGTTTACCATTGAATGAATGAGAGAAGATCTACGCATTGATTTAAGACCTGCTGACTGTATCATTGAATGAATGGGTGCAGTTTGATTCACGAAATAAGTGAGTTAAGTTTGTTTCATTGAATCGATTAATACAGTTTGATTCAATGCCTCAATGTTTGCAGATTGTTTCAATGAATGCAGATGGTTTCATTGAAGGAAGGTGTTGTGCTCGAGACATTGAATAGACAAGATAATCTGTACTTTTTGAATCAACACGTGAAGTCTGTTTCATGGAATGAATGCATATAGTTTGTTTGATTGACTGAACGTGTGCAGTTTCTTTCATGGAATGAATGGCAAAAGCTCGTTTCATTGAAATAGTACTAGCAGTGTTTCTCATAGAATGAATGTTTGCAGTTTGATTTATTGCTGAAACGATGCAGTTGAATTCACTATTATGAATTAGGTTTGTATAATTACATCAATCAACTACACTTGATTCTTGGAATCAACGATTGAAATATGAATCAATCTGTAAATGAATGCAGGTTGTTTCATTGAATGAAAGTGTTAAGCTTGAGACATTGAAAGATTGTGAAAAGCTCCACGTACGTGCGGTTTGCTTCTTGAACTAAATGTGTCCAGTGTTTTTAATTGTATCAATGCGTTAAGCTTGTGGCATTGAACGAATGAGAGGACGTCTACTCTTTGAATTAACATGTGCAGTCTGTTTCATTGAATGGTTGAGTGCAGTATGATTCACTAAATTACTGAGTTACGTTTGTTCCATTGAATCAAGGAATAAGGTCGGATTCACTGAATCAATGACTGAAGTTTGTTTCAATGATTTAATGAATGCTGTTAGTTTGATGGAATGAATGTGTTTTGCTCGTTTGCATTGAATAACTGGCAGGAGCTCTGTTCTTTAAATTGAGACGTGCAGTGCATTTCAGTGAATGAATGGCTGCACTTTGATTCTAGAAGTGTATGAATTTACCCATTGAATGAATGAGAGAAGATCAACGCATTGTATTAAGACCTGCTTTCTGTATCATTGACTCAATGATTGCAGTTTGTTTCAATGAATGCAGATAGATTCATTGAATGAAGGTGTTGAGCTCGAGTCATTGAATAAACGAGATAAGATGTACATATTGAATCAACACGTGCAGTCTGTTTCATGGAATGAATACATATAGTTTGTTTGATTGAATGAACGTGTGCAGTTTCTTTCATGGAATGAATGGCAAATGTTCGTTTCATTGAAATAGTACTTGCAGTGTTTCTCATAGAATGAATGTTTGCAGTTTGATTTATTGCTGAAACGATGCAGTTAAATTCACTATTATGAATTAGGTTTGTATAATTACATCAATGAACTACACTTGATTCTTTGAATCAACGATTGAAATAGGAATCAATGTTTAAATGAATGCAGGTTGTTTCATTGAATGAAAGTGTTAAGCTTGAGACATTGAAAGGATGTGGAAAGCTCTACGTCAGTGCAGTTTGCTTCATGGAGTAAATGTCTTCTGTTTGATTGTATCAATGCGTTAAGCTTGTGGCATTGAACGAATGAGAGTACGTCTACTCTTTGAATTATCATGTGCAGTCTGTTTCATTGAATGGTCGAGAGCAGTATGATTCACTAAATTAGTGATTTACGTTTGTTCCATAGAAACAAGGAATAAGGTTTGATTCATTGAATCAATGATTGCAGATTGATCCAATGATTCAATGAATGCATTTTGTTTCATGTAATGAAAGCGATGAGCTTGACACATTGAATGAATGAGAGACACTCTACTCATTGAATTAACATGTGCGGTTTGGTTCATGGAGTAAATGTGTGCAGGTTGATTGAGACAATGTGCGAAGCTTGTGGCATTGAATGAATGAGAGTAGCTCTTCTCATTGAATTGACAAGTGCAGTCTCTTTCAATAAATGAACGTGTGCAGTTTGATTCATGAAATAAATATGTTCAGTATGTTTTATTGAAACAATGAATAAGGTTAGATTCATTGAATGTATGATTGCAGATTGATCCAAAGATTCAATGAATGCATTCTGTTTCATGGAATGAAAGCGTTGAGCTTGACACATTGAATGGATGAGAGAAACACAACTCATTGAATTAGCATGTGCGGTTTGGTTCATGGAGTGAATGTGTCCAGTTTGATTGACATAAAGTGTTATGCTTGTGGCATTGAATGAATGAGAATAGCTCTACTCATTGAATTGACAAGTGCAGTCTCGTTCAATAAATGAACGTGTGCAGTTTGATTCATGAAATAAATGTGTTCAGTTTGTTACATTGAAACAATGAATAAAGTTGGAATCATTGACTGAAGTTTGATTCAATGATTTAATGAATGCTGTTAGTTTGAAGCAATGAATGTGTTTTGCTGGTTTGCATTGAATAACTGTCCGGAGCTCTGTTCTTTAAATTGAGAAGTGCATGCATTTTAGTGAATGAATGGCTGCAGTTTGTTTCTAGAAGTGTATGAGTTTACCCATTGAATGAATCAGAGAAGATCAACTCATTGAATTAAGACCTGTTGACTGTATCATTGAATGAATGGGAGCAGTTTGATTCACGAAATAAGTGAGTTAAGTTTGTTTGATTGAATCGATTAATACTGTTTGATTCATTGACTCAATGATTGCAGTTTGTTTCAATGAACGCAGATGGTTTCATCGAATGAAGGTGTTGAGCTCGAGTCATTGAATAAACGAGATCAGATGTACATATTGAATCAACACGTGCAGTCTGTTTCATTGAATGTTCGAGAGCAGTATGATTCACTAAATTAGTGATTTACGTTTGTTCCGTAGAAACAAGGAATAAGGTTTGATTCATTGAATCAATGATTGCAGATTGATACAATGATTCAATGAATGCATTTTGTTTCATGCAATGAAAGCGATGAGCTTGAAACATTGAATGAATGAGAGAAACTCTACTCATGTGCGGTTTGGTTCATGGAGTAAATGTGTGCAGGTTGATTGAGACAATGTGTGAAGCTTCTGACATTGAATGAATGAGAGTAGCTCTACTCATTGAATTTACAAGTGCAGTCTCTTTTAATAAATGAACGTGTGCAATTTGATTCATGAAATAAATGTGTTCAGTATGTTTCATTGAAACAATGAAAAATGTTTGATTCATTGAATCAATGACTGAAGTTTGATTCAATGATTTAATGAATGCTGTTAGTTTGATGGAATGAATGTGTTTTGCTCGTTTGCATTGAATAACTGGCAGGAGCTCTCTTCTTTGAATTAAGATGTACAGTGTATATCAGTGAATGAATGGGAACACTTTGATTCTAGAAGTGTACGAGTTTACCATTGAATGAATGAGAGAAGTTCTACGCATTGAATTACGACCTGCTGACTGTATCATTTAATGAATGGGTGCAGTTTGATTCACGAAATAAGTGAGTTAAGTTTGTTTCATTGAATCGATTAATACAGTTTGATTCAATGCCTCAATGTTTGCAGATTGTTTCAATGAATGCAGATGGTTTCATTGAAGGAAGGTGTTGTGCTCGAGACATTGAATAGACAAGATAATCTGTACTTTTTGAATCAACACGTGCAGTCTGTTTCATGGAATGAATACATATAGTTTGTTTGATTGACTGAACGTGTGCAGTTTCTTTCATGGAATGAATGGCAAAAGCTCGTTTCATTGAAATAGTACTAGTAGTGTTTCTCATAGAATGAATGTTTGCAGTTTGATTTATTGCTGAAACGATGCAGTTGAATTCACTATTACGAATTAGGTTTGTATAATTACATCAATCAACTACACTTGATTCTTGGAATCAACGATTGAAATATGAATCAATCTGTAAATGAATGCAGGTTGTTTCATTGAATGAAAGTGTTAAGCTTGAGACATTGAAAGATTGTGAAAAGCTCCACGTACGTGCGGTTTGCTTCTTGAACTAAATGTGTCCAGTGTTTTTAAT
The DNA here is from genome assembly GCF_020745735.1 of Hemiscyllium ocellatum. Classification (NCBI taxonomy): domain Eukaryota; kingdom Metazoa; phylum Chordata; class Chondrichthyes; order Orectolobiformes; family Hemiscylliidae; genus Hemiscyllium; species Hemiscyllium ocellatum. Next base: position 56,413 of record NW_026867784.1, read on the forward strand.
TGTATCAATGCGTTAAGCTTGTGGCATTGAACGAATGAGAGGACGTCTACTCTTTGAATTAACATGTGCAGTCTGTTTCATTGAGTGCAGTATGATTCACTAAATTACTGAGTTACGTTTGTTCCATTGAATCAAGGAATAAAGTTTGATTCACTGAATCAATGACTGAAGTATGTTTCAATGATTTAATGAATGCTGTTAGTTTGATGGAATGAATGTGTTTTGCTCGTTTGCATTGAATAACTGGCAGGAGCTCTGTTCTTTAAATTGAGACGTGCAGTGCATTTCAGTGAATGAATGGCTGCACTTTGATTCTAGAAGTGTATGAGTTTACCCATTGAATGAATGAGAGAAGATCAACGCATTGTATTAAGACCTGCTTTCTGTATCATTGACTCAATGATTGCAGTTTGTTTCAATGAATGCAGATAGATTCATTGAATGAAGGTGTTGAGCTCGAGTCATTGAATAAACGAGATAAGATGTACATATTGAATCAACACGTGCAGTCTGTTTCATGGAATGAAGACATATAGTTTGTTTGATTGAATGAACGTGTGCAGTTTCTTTCATTGGAAGAATGGCAAATGCTCGTTTCATTGAAATAGTACTTGCAGTGTTTCTCATAGAATGAATGTTTGCAGTTTGATTTATTGCTGAAACGATGCAGTTGAATTCACTATTATGAATTAGGTTTGTATAATTACATCAATGAACTACACTTGATTCTTTGAATCAACGATTGAAATAGGAATCAATGTTTAAATGAATGCAGGTTGTTTCATTGAATGAAAGTGTTAAGCTTGAGACATTGAAAGGATGTGGAAAGCTCTACGTCAGTGCAGTTTGCTTCATGGAGTAAATGTCTTCTGTTTGATTGTATCAATGCGTTAAGCTTGTGGCATTGAACGAATGAGAGCACTTCTACTCTTTGAATTATCATGTGCAGTCTGTTTCATTGAATGGTCGAGTGCAGTATGATTCACTAAATTAGTGAGTTACTTTTGTTACATAGAAACAAGGAATAAGGTTTGATTCATTGAATCAATGATTGCAGATTGATCCAATGATTCAATGAATGCATTTTGTTTCATGTAATGAAAGCGATGAGCTTGACACATTGAATGAATGAGAGAAACTCTACTCATTGAATTAACATGTGCGGTTTGGTTCATGGACTAAATGTGTGCAGGTTGATTGAGACAATGTGTGAAGCTTGTGGCATTGAATGAATGAGCGTGGCTCTACTCATTGAATTGACAAGTGCAGTCCCTTTTAATAAATGAACGTGTGCAGTTTGATTCATGAAATAAATGTGTTCAGTATGTTTCATTGAAACAATGAATAAGGTTAGATTCATTGAATGTATGATTGCAGATTGATCCAAAGATTCAATGAATGCATTTTGTTTCATGGAATGAAAGCGTTGAGCTTGACACATTGAATGGATGAGAGAAACACAACTCATTGAATTAACATGTGCGGTTTGGTTCATGGAGTGAATGTGTCCAGTTTGATTGACACAAAGTGTTAAGCTTGTGGCATTGAATGAATGAGAATAGCTCTACTCATTGAATTGACAAGTGCAGTCTCGTTCAATAAATGAAAGTGTGCAGTTTGATTCATGAAATAAATGTGTTCAGTTTGTTACATTGAAACAATGAATAAAGTTGGAATCATTGACTGAAGTTTGATTCAATGATTTAGTGAATGCTGTTAGTTTGAAGCAATGAATGTGTTTTGCTGGTTTGCATTGAATAACTGTCCGGAGCTCTGTTCTTTAAATTGAAACGTGCAGTGCATTTTAGTGAATGAATGGCTGCAGTTTGATTCTAGAAGTGTATGAGTTTACCCATTGAATGAATGAGAGAAGATCAACTCATTGAATTAAGACCTGCTGACTGTATCATTGAATGAATGGGTGCAGTTTGATTCACGAAATAAGTGAGTTAAGTTCGTTTGATTGAATCGATTAATACTGTTTGATTCATTGACTCAATGATTGCAGTTTGTTTCAATGAACGCAGATGGTTTCATCGAATGAAGGTGTTGAGCTCGAGTCATTGAATAAACGAGATCAGATGTACATATTGAATCAACACGTGCAGTCTGTTTCATTGAATGGTCGAGAGCAGCATGATTCACTAAATTAGTGATTTACGTTTGTTCCATAGAAACAAGGAATAAGGTTTGATTCATTGAATCAATGATTGCAGATTGATCCAAAGATTCAATGACTGCATTTTGTTTCATGTAATGAAAGCGATGAGCATGACACATTGAATGAATAAGAGAAACTCTACTCTTTGAATTAACATGTGCGGTTTGGTTCATGGAGTAAATGTGTGCAGGTTGATTGAGACAATGTGTGAAGCTTGTGACATTGAATGAATGAGAGTAGCTCCACTCATTGAATTGACAAGTGCAGTCTCTTTTAATAAATCAACGTGTGCAGTTTGATTCATGAAATAAATGTGTTCAGTATGTTTCATTGAAACAATGAATAAGGTTTGATGGATTTAATGATTTAATGAATGCTGTTAGTTTGATGGAATGAATGTGCTTTGCTCGTTTGCATTGAATAACTGGCAGGAGCTCTCTTCTTTGAATTAAGACGTACAGTGTATATCAGTGAATGAATGGGAGCACTTTGATTCTAGAAGTGTACGAGTTTACCATTGAATGAATGAGAGAAGATCTACGCATTGATTTAAGACCTGCTGACTGTATCATTGAATGAATGGGTGCAGTTTGATTCACGAAATAAGTGAGTTAAGTTTGTTTCATTGAATCGATTAATACAGTTTGATTCAATGCCTCAATGTTTGCAGATTGTTTCAATGAATGCACATGGTTTCATTGAAGGAAGGTGTTGTGCTCGAGACATTGAATAGACAAGATAATCTGTACTTTTTGAATCAACACGTGAAGTCTGTTTCATGGAATGAATGCATATAGTTTGTTTGATTGAATGAACGTGTGCAGTTTCTTTCATGGAATGAATGGCAAATGTTCGTTTCATTGAAATAGTACTTGCAGTGTTTCTCATAACATGAATGTTTGCAGTTTGATTTATTGCTGAAACGATGCAGTTAAATTCACTATTATGAATTAGGTTTGTATAATTACATCAATGAACTACACTTGATTCTTTGAATCAACGATTGAAATAGGAATCAATGTTTAAATGAATGCAGGTTGTTTCATTGAATCAAAGTGTTAAGCTTGAGACATTGAAAGGAAGTGGAAAGCTCTACGTCAGTGCAGTTTGCTTCATGGAGTAAATGTGTTCTGTTTGATTGTATCAATGCGTTAAGCTTGTGGCATTGAACGAATGAGAGCACTTCTACTCTTTGAATTATCATGTGCAGTCTGTTTCATTGAATGGTCGAGTGCAGTATGATTCACTTAATTAGTGAGTCACTTTTGTTACATAGAAACAAGGAATAAGGTTTGATTCATTGAATCAATGAGTGCAGATTGATCCAATGATTCAATGAATGCATTTTGTTTCATGTAATGACAGCGATGAGCTTGACACATTGAATGAATGAGACAAACTCTACTCTTTGAATTAACATGTGCGGTTTGGTTCATGGAGTAAATGTGTGCAGGTTGATTGAGACAATGTGTGAAGCTTGTGACATTGAATGAATGAGAGTAGCTCTACTCATTGAATTTACAAGTGCAGTCTCTTTTAATAAATCAACGTGTGCAGTTTGATTCATGAAATAAATGTGTTCAGTATGTTTCATTGAAACAATGAATAAGGTTTGATGGATTTAATGATTTAATGAATGCTGTTAGTTTGATGGAATGAATGTGCTTTGCTCGTTTGCATTGAATAACTGGCAGGAGCTCTCTTCTTTGAATTAAGACGTACAGTGTATATCAGTGAATGAATGGGAGCACTTTGATTCTAGAAGTGTACGAGTTACCATTGAATGAATGAGAGAAGATCTACGCATTGATTTAAGACCTGCTGACTGTATCATTGAATGAATGGGTGCAGTTTGATTCACGAAATAAGTGAGTTAAGTTTGTTTCATTGAATCGATTAATACAGTTTGATTCAATGCCTCAATGTTTGCAGATTGTTTCAATGAATGCAGATGGTTTCATTGAAGGAAGGTGTTGTGCTCGAGACATTGAATAGACAAGATAATCTGTACTTTTTGAATCAACACGTGAAGTCTGTTTCATGGAATGAATGCATATAGTTTGTTTGATTGACTGAACGTGTGCAGTTTCTTTCATGGAATGAATGGCAAAAGCTCGTTTCATTGAAATAGTACTAGCAGTGTTTCTCATAGAATGAATGTTTGCAGTTTGATTTATTGCTGAAACGATGCAGTTGAATTCACTATTATGAATTAGGTTTGTATAATTACATCAATCAACTACACTTGATTCTTTGAATCAACGATTGAAATATGAATCAATCTGTAAATGAATGCAGGTTGTTTCATTGAATGAAAGTGTTAAGCTTGAGACATTGAAAGATTGTGAAAAGCTCCACGTACGTGCGGTTTGCTTCTTGAACTAAATGTGTCCAGTGTTTTTAATTGTATCAATGAGTTAAGCTTGTGGCATTGAACGAATGAGAGGACGTCTACTCTTTGAATTAACATGTGCAGTCTGTTTCATTGAATGGTTGAGTGCAGTATGATTCACTAAATTACTGAGTTACGTTTGTTCCATTGAATCAAGGAATAAGGTCGGATTCACTGAATCAATGACTGAAGTTTGTTTCAATGATTTAATGAATGCTGTTAGTTTGATGGAATGAATGTGTTTTGCTCGTTTGCATTGAATAACTGGCAGGAGCTCTGTTCTTTAAATTGAGACGTGCAGTGCATTTCAGTGAATGAATGGCTGCACTTTGATTCTAGAAGTGTATGAGTTTACCCATTGAATGAATGAGAGAAGATCAACGCATTGTATTAAGACCTGCTTTCTGTATCATTGACTCAATGATTGCAGTTTGTTTCAATGAATGCAGATAGATTCATTGAATGAAGGAGAGTACAGATCGAGAAATAACAGACAGATGATACAGCACAGATAGAGAAACAGCACGTTGAACTGAGATTATAGATAGAGAAATACACAATGAACTGGGAATACAGACATAGAAAGAGCACATGAAGCAGAGGGCACAGAAAGAGAAATATCAAATTGGCTGAGTGTACGGATACAGAAACAGCACACAGAACTGAGAGTACAGAAACGGTAACAGCACACTGAAATGAGAGTACAGACAGAGAAAAAGCACACTGAACTGACAGTACAGGAAGAGAAATAACACAATACACATGCACAAACAGCACACTGAACAGAGTGTACACATAGAAAAGCAACACTATTCAGACAGTACAGATAGATAAACAGCACACTGAACTGACAGTAAGATAGAGAATCAGCATACTGTACTGAGAGTACACATCAAGCAATAAAACAACGTACTGAGTGTACAGATCCAGAATCAGTACACTGAACTGAGAGTACAGAATGAGAAACAACACATTGAACTGAGAGTACAGATCGAGCAATAAAACAATATAAAGAGTGTACAGATAATGAAATACAACACTGTTTGAACAGTACATACAGGGGAACAGCATACAGAAATGCTGGTGTAAATAAAGAAATTGCACATTGAATGGAGAGTACAGATCAAGAAATAACGCAATGAACTTGAGTGTATAGATAGAGAAACAGCATACTGAACTGAGAATACAGACAGAGAAATAATACAATTAACTGTGTGTACAGACAAAGAAACAGCACACTGAACAGAGAGCAGACAGAGAATCAGTACAATGAACTGAGAATACAGATATAGAAATAACACACTATTCAGACAGTACAGATAGAGAAAGAGTACACTGAACTGAGAGTACAGATAGAGGAATAATACACTATTCGGACAGTACAGATAGAGAAACAGCATATTGAAATGAGAGTACAGACAGGTAAAGAACACAATGAACTGAGAGTACAGATACAACAACAGCACACTGAAAGGACAGTATAGATAAAGATACAGCACACTGTACGGAGAGTTCAAATATAGAAAAAGCATACTGAACAAAGAGTGCAGAAAGAGAAATAACAAAATGGTCTGAGTGTAAAGATACAGAAACAGCACACTGAATGGAGAGTACAGATAGAGAAACAGCACTCAGAACTGAGAGTACAAATAAAGAAACACCACATTGAACTACAATATCTGAGAGAGAAACAAAACAACTAACTGAGAGTACAGATAGAGAAACAGTGCACTGAACTGAGAGTACAGATTAAGAAATAATACAATGAACTGAGAGTACAGATCAAGAAACAGCACATTGAACTGAGAGTACAGATAGAGAAATGAAACAATGTACTGAGTGTACAGATCCAGAAATAGTACACTTAACTGAGAGTACAGGAAGAGAAACAACACACTGAAGTGTGATTACAGACAGAGAAACAAAGCATTGAACTGAGAGTACAGACAATGAAATAAAACAGTGTTCGAACAGTACATATAGGGAAACTGCACACTGACCTGAGAGTACAGATCAAGACATAACAGAATTAACCGAGTGTAGAGGTAGAGAAACAGCACACTGACCTGAGATCACAGATAGAGAAATAACACACTGATTGGACAGTACAGATAGGGAAACAGCACTCTGAACAGAGAGAGAAACAACACACTGACCTGTGAGCACAGATAGAGAAATAACACAATGATGGGACAATACAGATAGAGAAACAGCACACTGAACTGAGAGTGCAGATAGAGAAATAATAGACTGATCGGAGAGTACATATAGAAAGACAGCACACTGAACTGAGAGTATAAATAGAGAAATAACACACTGAATGGACAGTACAGATAGACAAACAGCAGACAGAACTGATAGTACCAATGGAGAAACAGCGCACCGAAGTGAGATAACAGATAGAGAAATAACACAATGAACTGATTTTACAGATACAGAAACAGCACACAGAACTGAGAGTACAGATAGAGAAATAATAGACTGATCGGACAGTACAGATAGACAAACAGCACACTGAACTGAGAGTATAGATAGAGAAATAGCACAATGAACTGAGATTACAGATAGAGAAAAAACACATTGAATGGACAGTACAGACATAGAAAGAGCACACAGAACAGAGAGTACAGAAAGAGAAATATCAAATTGACTGAGTGTACGGATACAGAAAAGCACACTGAACTGAGAGTACAGAGATGGAAACAGCACACTGTAGAGAGAGTACAGAAAGAGAAATATCACATGGACTGAGTGTACAGATAGAGATCCCACACACTGAACTGACACTACAGACAGAGATATAACATACTATTCAGTCAATAGAAATTAAGAAACAGCACACAGAACTGAGTGTACAGACATAGAAAGAGCACACCGAACAGAGAGTACAAAAAGAGAAATATCACATGGACTGAGTGTACCGGTAGACATAGAACATAGAACATAGAAAAATACAGCGCAGTACAGGCCCTTCGGCCCTCGATGTTGCGCCGACCAAAGTCTACCTAACTTACACTAGCCCAATAACCTCCATATGCTTATCCAATGCCCGCTTAAATTACCATAAAGAGGGAGAGTTCACCACTGCTACTGGCAGGGCATTCCATGAACTCACAACCCGCTGAGTAAAGAATCTACCCCTAACATCTGTCCTATACCTACCACCCCTTAATTTAAAGCTGTGTCCCCAGGTAACAGCTGATTCCATTAACAGAAAAAGGTTCTCAGTGTCTACCCTATCTAAACCCCTAATCATCTTGTACACCTCTATCAAATCTCCCCTAAACCTTCTTTTCTCCAATGAGAACAGCCCCAAGTGCCTCAGCCTTTCCTCACACGATCTTCATACCAAACACTGAACTGAGACTACAGACAGAGAAAGAACACACTGATTGGACAGTACAGCAGAGAAACAGCATACTGAATTGAGAGTACAGATGGAGAAACAGCACACTGATCGGACAGTGCAGATAAGGAAACAGCACACTGAACTGAGAGTACAGATAGAGAAATAATAGACTGATCGGACAGTACAGGTAGAGAAACAGCACACTGAACTGAGAGTACGGATGGAGAAAAAGCACACGAAAGACAAAGTACACATAGAGAAATAACACAATGAACAGTGTATACAGACACAAAAAGAGAACACTGAACAGAGCATACAGAAAGAGAAATATTACATGGACTGAGTGTACAGATACAGAAACAGAACACTGAACTGGGAGTACAGATTGCGAAATAACAAAATGGTCTGAGTGCACAAATAGAGAAACAACACACTGAACTGAGAGCATGGACAGATAAACAGCAAACTGAGCTGAGAGTACAGATAGAGAAATAACACACTGATCAGACACATGGCGACAACACAATTGAGTATGGAGAGTCAAGGTGACAAGACACTGAACAGGTAGAGAGAGAGAGAGAGGGAAAGAGAGAGAGAGAGAGAGAAAGAGACTGAGATACAAATAGGGAGAGAGAGAGAGTGACAAAACATTGAAATGGGAATAGACATACAGTGAGCGTGACAACACATTGAACAAGGAATAAAGAGAGAGAGGGACAAAGCTGCTCCTTTAAAAAGGTGTTGCAGTATTTGGCTTTTTTTTTCAGAGAGTTGCAAATAACGCAGAGTTCAAAATGTCTGGGGGTTGAAGGGTTTTAGGGTCAATTTGTTTCTAGCTAACAGATAAAAGGCTTTCAAGTTTAAAAAAAAACTTGTATCATGAAAGGGGAGTGGGCAGTTCTCCCAGCCCAGCTTTACTCTGGTTTGGGTTGGTGTTTCGCTGTAATGTGGAGAAAGCTGCTGGACCTAAAGAAGCAGGAGTCCAGGCAGGTACTCTCTCTCTCTCTCTGTGACTCCCACCCTGTAAGAACCTGTGTTTGATTTGATCCTTTGTGCCGTGGGGTGTTTATGGGGATTGTTGGAAACCTTTGGAACAGCATGGTTAAGTTGGGATGATCAGTGGGTTACAAGAGAGGTTAAGTTATTGAGTATTCTGTTTTCTATTGTTTGTGTTTCATTCAGTAATCTTGTAAATAAATGTTGCTTTGTTTAAAATGAAGTGGGTTGACCTGAGGCATCTCTCCTGGAATACTCACAATCCACCCTGACCTTAAATTCACCTGGACCATCTCTGACACCTCCCTCACCATTCCTGGGCTTCTCCATCTCCATTAATGATGACCAACTTGACACCGACATTTTTTACAAACCCACCGACTCTCACAGCTACCTGAATTATACCTCTTCCTACCCTACCTCCTGTAAAAATCCCATCCTGTATTCCCAATTCCTCCACCTCCACCATATCTGCTCCCAGGAGGACCAGTTCTACCACAGAACACACCAGATGGTCTTCTGTAGAGACTGCAATTTCTCTTCTCTTGTGGTGAAAGATGCCCTCCAATGCATCTCGTCCACATCCCGCACCTCCGCCCTCAGACTCCACCCCTCCACCGGTAACAAGGACAGAACCTCTCTGGTGCTCACCTTCTACCTTCGCATAAACCGCATCATCTAATGACATTTCCACCACCTTCAAATGGACCCCACCACCAGGGATATATTTCCCTCCCCACCCCTTTCCGCTTTCCACAAAGACTATTCCCTTCGTGACTACCTGGTCAGGTCTACGCCCCCCAATAACCCACCCTCCCTTCTTGGCACGTTCCCCTGCCACTGCAGGAGTTGCAAACCCTGTGCCCACACCCCCTCCCTTACCTCCATCCAAGGACCCAAAAGAACCTTCCACATACATCAAACTTTTACCTGCACATCCATCAATAGCATTTATTACATCCATGGCTCCTGATGCAGTCTCCTCTACATTGGGGTGACTGGACACCTCCTAGCACACCGCTTTAGGGAACATCTCCAGGACATCCACACCAATCAACCCCACCACCCTGTGGCCCAACATTTCAACTCCCACTCCCACTCTGCCGAGGATATGCAGGTCCTGGGCATCCTCCATGGCGGCTGCCTCACCACCTGAAGAACGCCCTCATCTTCCGCCTTGGAACACTTTAACCCCAGGGCATCAATGTGCACTTCACCAGTTACCTCATCTCCCCTTCCCCCATCTTAGCCCAGTTACAAACTTGCAGCTCAGCACCATCTCCATGGCCTGTCCTATCTGCCTATCTTCCTTTCCACCTATCCACTCCACCCTCCTCTCTGACCTATCCCCTCCATCCCCACCCCCATTCACTCTATGCTAGTTTCACCCCACCCCTGCCCTCCTCTCATTTCTCTCTCCACTCTGCAGGCGCCCCTCCTCTAATCCTGATGAAGGGCTTTTGCCTGAAACGTCGATTTTCCTGCTCCTCGGATGCTGCCTGACCTGCTGTGCTTTTCCAGCACCACTCTAATCTAGACTCTGGTTTCCAACATCTGCAGTCCTTGTTTTTACCATACTTACTATGCAGCTGCTTAAAACAACAAGCAAGGTTAGAGTCTGGGCTACCTTGTTGAAATGTTTTGAGGGGTCTAGACTGGTCCATAACAGTTTGGGGGCTCTTTCTGGGATTTGTTCTGTAGTTCCAAACTAGGATTAGAGTTGTTGAACTCAAAAGCAAGGTAGGTGTGAGTGTCTTTTGTTGCGGGATTTTAATTTAAACAGTGTTTGGGATAGCAACGGCTCTTTCAGTCATCAAGAGTTTTCTGGGGGTGGAAGAAGTGACCTTGGGGGTTTTACAAAAGGTGATTAAGGCCAAGCTGCTGGAATTAGCAAACCAATTGGAGTGAGTGCTGCCTCCTTCCGGGAGGAAAGGAGAGACAATTACAGCAGTAGCTCAGCATCGACATTTACTGGAAACACCATTGTGACCCTGCAATCCTGGCCCCCCCTGCACTACAACACTCCACAAGGCTCCAACATTAATTGTATAAGCCCGACCCTTGTTGTACCAAAATGCAATACCTCTCATTTATCCAGATTGAACTCCATCTGCCATTGGTCCATTTGATCATGATCCTGCTGTAATCTTGGAAAACTTCCTTCACTGCCTATTGTGCCACACCCAATTCTGGTATCACCCGTAAAGTTACCAAGTATATTCTCATCCAAATCATTTATATAAAAGACGAACAAAAGAGGACCCACGCGCCAATCCCTGTGGAACACTGCTGGGCACAGGCTTCCAGTCCAAAAAACAACCCTCCAACATTACTCCCTGTCTCCTGCTGGTAATCCAATGATGTATCCAATTGACAAGCTCAACCTGAATCCCATGAAACAGAACTTTGCTGATTGTCCTACCATTATCAAAGGCTTTACTAAAATCCAAATAAACATGGTCCATTGCTCTGCTGTCATCAGCCTTTTTGGTAAAATCCTCGAAAAACTCAATCAAGTTTGTGAGACCTGAATTTCCTCATCCAAAACCATGCTGAATATTCCTAATCAATTTTGTCTCTCCAAATGTCCATAAATCCTATTTTTTTAAAATCACTTCCAACAATATACCCACAACCGAAGTCAGACTCACAGATCCATTATGCCACGATTTCTCCTCACAACCTTTCTTCAACAAATCATCAAGATGATTGATGAGGACAGAGTGGTAGATGTGATCTGTATAGATTTGAGTAAGGCATTTGGCAAGGTTCCCCATGGGAGACTGTTAGTAAGGTTAGGTCTCATGGAATACAGGGAGAACTTGCCATTTGGATACAGATCTGGCTCAAAGGTGGAAGAGAGAGGGTGGTGGTGGAGGGTTGTTTTTCACACTGGAGGCCTGTGACCAGTGGAGTGCCACAAAGATCAGTGATGGGTCCACTACTTTTCATCATTTATGGAAATGATTTGGATGTGAGCATAAGAGGTATATTTAATAAGTTTGCAGATGACACCAAAATTGGAAGTGTAGTGGACAGCAAAGAAGTTTCCCTCAGATTACAATGAGATCTTGATCTTGAGCAGTGGGAAATCAGAAGATTGGGAAGGCTACAAAAACAAACAGAGGATAACAAAGAAAGAAATAAGGAAGGAGAGGATCAAATATGAAGGTAGGCTAGCCAGTAATATTAGTAATGATAGTAAAAGCTTCTTTCAATACATAAGAAACAAACGACAGGCAAGAGTAAACATTGGGCCAACTGATGCTGAAAGCCTAGATTAGATTAGATTTAGATTACTTACAGTGTGGAAACAGGCCCTTCAGCCCAACAAGTCCACACCGGCCCGCCAAAGCGCAACCCACCCATACCCCTACATTTACCCCTTACTTAACACTACGGACATTTTAGCATGGCCAATTCACCTGACCTAGTGATGGGAGATAAGGAAATAGCAGGGGAACTTAACAAGAACTTTGCATCAGTCTTCACAGTAATATTCCAACAATTAAAGGGAGTCAGGGTGCTGAGTTGAGTATGGTTGCCATTACAAAAGAGAAAGTGCTAAAAAAGCTAAAAGGTCTTAAAATTGATAAATCTCCTGGTCCCGATGGGATACATCCTAGAGTTCTGAGAGAGGTGGCTGAGGAAATAGCGGAGGCATTGGTTGAGATCTTTCAAAAGTCACTGGAGTCAGGGAAAGTCCAGGATGATTGGAAGAGCGCTGTCGTAACCCCCTTGTTCAAGAAAGGATCAAGACAAAAGATAGAAAATTATAGGCCAATTAGCCTAACCTCGGTTGTTGGGAAAATTCTAGAATCCGTCATTAAGGATGAGGTTTCTAAATTCTTGGAAGAGCAGAGTCGGATTAGAACAAGTCAACATGGATTTAGTAAGGGGAGGTCATGCCTGACAAACCTGTTGGAATTCTTTGAAGAGATGACAAGTAGGTTAGACCCGGGAAACCCAGTGAATGTGGTCTATCTAGATTTCCAAAAGGCCTATGATAAAGTGCCACACAGGAGGCTGCTGAGCAAGGTGAGGGCCCATGGTGTTTGAGGTGAGCTACTGGAATGGATTGAGGATTGGCTGTCCAACAGAAGGCAGAGAGTTGGGATAAAAGGTTCTTTTTTGGAATGGAAGCTGGTGACAAGCAGTGTCCCGCAGGTTTCAGTGTTGGGACTGCAGCTATTCATGTTATATATTAATGATCTGGATGAAGGGACTGGGGGAATTCTAGCGAAGTTTGCCGATAATACGAAATTGGGTGGATAGACAGGTAGTACTGAGGAAGTGAGGAGGCTGCAGAAGGATCTAGACAGTTTGGGAGAGTGGTCCAGGATATGGCTGATGGAATTCAATGTGAGCAAATACGAGGTCTTGCACTTTGAGAAAAAGAATACAATCATGGACTACTTTCTAAACAATGAGAATATTCATAAAGCCAAAGTACAAAGGGATCTGGGAATGCTAGTCGAAGATTCTCTAAAGGTAAGCGTGCAGGTTGAGTCCGTGATTAAGAAAGCTCCAAATCATAGTAATCACATTACTGCCTCTCTAAAATTTGCATTATTCTTAGTGGTTGAGCGTTTTCTTCAAAAGGTTGAGCGAATCTTGTTCACAACTTCAGATCTCTGAAGAAGTGTCACTTGACTCTGATTTCGCTTCACAGATGCTGCAAAACCTATTGAGTTTCTCCAGAAACTGCTGTTTTTCATTCTGATTGTCAACTTTTACAGTTTGTTCTTTTCACATTAAAGAAACTGTTGAATGTCATTCTAATATTTGCTCAATTCTTAGTGTTGGGAAAAAAAATTACATGGATATTTGTAGTTAATGCTGCAAACTAGATGCTGGAACTGAATCCTGGAAACTTTGGCCTATGCCAAGGATAGTATGTTGCCAGCAGTGACCAATTAGAGATTGTTGCCCGGGTTATTCACCAGTTGACATTGTGGCTTAGTTTCAAGAGCTGCTAGTCCAGTGAGGGGGATGACAGATCAGCACATTTCTGGGCCCTACTATTCACGCTGATCATCACTGAGATTGCAAAGGTGGGCTCAATCAGGGAAATGAGGGAGGCAGTGCATTGAACACCATTCCAGATCATACCAATCACATTCTAATATTTGCTCTATTCCTAATGTTTGAAAATTTTCTTGCAAAAAATACTTTGAGGAAAGATTACGGCATGATGGCTCAGTGGTTTACATTGCTGCTCACAGCACCAGGAACCCGGATTTGTTATGTTATTCAGGTGGATATCCTCAATAGGTATGGGTTACTACCGGATTAAACTACAGTACCTCGGGCATATACCTGAGGCCGTTACCTGTCAAGTTTACCAGTGGTCCCTATTGACTGTATGGTCCTGATAGCTACAAACTCGGCTGGGTTTATCGCAGGTCTCTAGGTCCCTTCAGTTTATCCTTTCACCTAGGAGTGAGAGGGATTCACTTTAAGTCAATCCTAATGCCTTCTCAGCTAAGTTCTAGACTTAACATACCAACACAATGGTAAACATATCTTATCAAATAAAGGTTCGGCGAATACGAAGTGTGTGGTGTAAAATATAATAGAAATTTATCAATATAATAAGTTGAATACTCACAATCAGATGTTTTCAGTTAATCACAATCGTTACAGCCTTTTTGAATGTTCTTAAAAGATACCTAGGATAAAAGCAGAGCTTAATACCTGAGTGTCCCAAATGGGATCTTCATAGACTAGCGTGTATCAGCTAGTTGGTTCAGATTGTATCTTCTTCAGGCTAGAATGCAGTGCCTCAACCGAGAATCTTTTAGGCAGGCGTATTTCAGCAAGCTCTTAGCCGTCCGTATGTTTCATCCGATCGGTCCGTATTTTGCACAAATGTGTCTTTTCTGCAAGCCTGGTGGTTCAGAGGATGGTTGGGTGACTCATTGTCTGTGTTTCAAGACAAGAGTGAGTTCTGTCTGTTTTAGCTCTGCTTTTATATCCCTTACAGTCTAAGTTAAGCAATTACATCATTTGTTTAAAGAACTGGAATCTCAAACTGTGCCTCGGTCAGCATTGTTTAAAGGTCGCGTTAAACACTTAATTAGCTGAGAAAACAATAAGTAGCTGATAAGTAGCTGGTAGAGAGCAGTTGCCACATAGTCATAGTTATACTTAATTGTTGCTAGGCTAAAATACAATAAAGAGTTAATAGTATCATTGTTGCTACAATCTAATATAATCAGGTAAAATTCCACAGAAGAATTGAGTCTTTTCATGAAGAAGTAGACAGATCCCATGACACTTAACGAGTTAATAGCATCATTGCTGTTAAGCTTAATCTTATACAATATAATATAATCAGGTAAAATTCCACAGAGGAATCGAGTCTTTTCATGAAGAAGTAGACGGATCCCATGACACTTAACGAGTTAATAGCATCATTGTTGTTAAGCTTAATCTTATACAATATAATATAATCAGGTAAAATTCCACAGAGGAATCGAGTCTTTTCATGAAGAAGTAATGGATCCCGTGACAGATTCACTGCTACCTTCGGGCAACTATCTATGTGGTGTTTGCACATTCTCCCTGTTTCTGTGTGGGTTTCCTCCAGGTGCTCCGGTTTCCTCCCACAGTTCAAAATATGTGCAGCTTCGAGAGATTAGCCATGTTAAATTGCCTACAGTGTGCTCTCCATTCAGGGTGCTGTTTCTGTGATTGTACACTCAGTCCATGTCGTATTTCTCTTTCTCTATTCTCTGTTCAGTGTGCTCTTTCTGTGTCTGTACACTGAGTTCATTGTGTTATTGCTGTATCTGTTCTCTCAGTTCTGTGTGCTGTTTCTTTACTCTATTGTCCATTCAGTGTGTTATTTCTCTATCTGTACTCTCAGTTCAGTGTGCTTATTCTTTATCTATACGACCCTTTCTTTGTGCTGTTTTTGTATCTGTACTCTCAGTTCATTGAGTTCTTTCTCCATCTGTACTCTCAGTTCTGTGTGCTGTTAGTCTATCGGTACTGTCCATTCAGTGTTTTATTTCTCTCTGTGTAATCTCAGTTCAGTGTGTTGTTTCTTCATCAGTGATCTCAGTTCAGTGAGTTGTTTCTCTACCTGTACTGTCCATTCAGTTTGTCATTTCTCTATCTGTAATCTCAGGTCAGTGTGTTGTTTCTCTGTCTTTACTCTCTGGTCAGTGCGCTGTTTGTCTGTCTGTACTGTCTATTCAGTGTGTTATTTCTCTGTCTGTAATCTCAGCTCATTGTGTTGTTTCTTTTTCTGTACTCATTTCACTGTGCTGTTTCTCTATCTGTACTGTCCAATCTATCTGTTATTTCTCTGTTTGTGCTCTCAGTTCAGTGTACTATTTTCCTATTTGTACTGTCCATTAGTGTGTTATTTCTCTATCTGTACTCTCATTTCAGCGTGCTGTTTCTCTATCTGTACTCTCAGTTCAATGTGCTGTTTCTTTATCTGTACTGTCCGATCATTGTGTTATTTCTCCATCAGTTCTCTAATTCGATGTGCTGTTTCTCGATCTGTACTTCCATTCAGTGTGTTACTTCTTTTTCAGTACTCTCAGTTCAGTGTGCTGTTTCTCTATATGTACTGTCCACTCAGTATGTTATTTCTATATCTTTTCTCTCTGCTCAGTGTGCTGTTTCACTATCTGTCCTGTCCGATCAGTGTTATTTCTCTATCCGTACTCGCACTTCAGTGTGCTGTTTTTGTATCAGGGTAGCAGGGTAGCACGTCTGCGCTACCCTTGCAGTGTCCTGTTTTTGTATCTGTACACTCAGTTCATTGCATTCTTTCTGTATCTGTAATCTCAGTTCAGTGTGCTGCTTCTTTATCTGTACTGTCCGTTAGTGTGTTATTTCTCTATCTGTACTCTCACTTAGTGTGCTGTTTCTCTATCTGTACTCTCTGTTCAATGTGCTGTTTCTGTATCTCTACCCCCGTTTCATTGTGTTATTTCTCTTCCTGTACTCTCAATTCGGTGTGTTATTTCTCTATCTGGACTCTCATTTCAGCATGCTTTTTTTCTGTCTGTACTCTCAGTTCAGTGTGCTATTTCCTTCTCTGTACTGTTCGTTCATTGTGTTAATTCTCTATCTGTACTCTCAGTTCAGTGCACTGTTTCTCTCCCTGTACTGTTCGTTCAGTGTGTTATTTCTCTATCTGTATTCTGAGGTCAGTGTGTTGTTTCTGTATCTTAACTCTCAGTTCAGTGTGCTGTTTCTTCAGCTGTACTGTACACAGAGTGTATTATTTCTATCTCTGTTCTCTCTGCTCAATATGCTGTTTCACTATCTGTACTGTCCGATTAGTGTGCTATTTCTATATCTGTTCTCTCAGTTCGGTGTGCTGTTTCTCTATCTGTACTGTTCATTCAGTGTGTTATTTCCTTTTCTGTACTCTCAGTTCAGTGTGCTATTTCTCTATGTGTACTGTCCGATCAGTGTGTTATTTCTCTATCTGTGCTCTCAGTTCAGTGTGCTGTTTCTTTGTCTATGCTACCCTTGCAGTGTGCTTTTTTTGAATCTGTACATTGCATTCTTTCTCAATCTGTACTCTCATTGCAGTGTGCTATTTCTCAATCTGTACTCTCAGTTCAGTGTCCTGTTTCTCTATCTCTCCATTCAGTGTGCTGTTTCTCTATCTGTGCTCTCAGTTCAGTGTGCTGCTTGTCTATCTGTACTGTCCATTCAGTGTGTTATTTCTCTATCTGTACTCTCAGTTCAGTGTGTTGTTTCTTTTTCTGTACTCAATTCAGTGTGCTGTTTCTCTATTTGTACTGTCCTTTCGGTCTATTATTTCTCTATCTGTAATTTCATGTCAGTGTGCTGTTTCTGTATCTATACCCTCATTTCATTGTGTTATTTCTCTATCTGTACTCTCAGTTCATTGTGTGAATTCTCTGTCTGTACTCTCAGTTCAGTGTGTTGTTTCTATATCTGTACACTCAGATCATTGTGCAGTTTCTCAATCTATACACTCAGTCTGTGTGATATTTCTCTTTCTGTACTCTGTGTTCAGTGTGGTCTTTCCTTGTCTATGCAGTCAGTTCATTGTGTTAATTCTCTATTGGTATTGTCAGTTCAGTATTCTGTTTCTATATTTATGCTCTCCGTTCAGTGTGCTGTTTCTCTATCTACACTCTTAGTTCAGTGTGCTGTTTGTCTATGTGTACTGTCCATTCAGTGTGTTATTTCTCTGTCTGTAATCTCAGTTCAGTGTGTTGTTTCTTTTTCTGTACTCAATTCAGTGAGCTATTTGTCTGTGTGCACTGTCCAATCAATCTGTTTTTCTCTATCTGTACTCTTAGTTCAGTGTGCTGTTTCTCTGTGTGTACTGTCCATTCAGTCTGTTATTTCTCTATCTGTTCTCTCAATTCAGTGTGCTGTTTCTTTATCTCTACACTCAGTTCAATGTGCTGTTTGTCCACCTGTATTGTCCATTCAGTGTGTTATTTCTCTATCTGTAATCTCAGTTCAGTGTGTTGTTTCTTTTTCTGTACTCACTTCAGTGTGCTGTTTCTCTATCTGTACTATCCGATCAGTCTGTTATTTCGCTATGTGTACTCTCAGTTCAGTGTTCTGTTTCTTTATCTATTCTACTCTCCATTCAGTGGGCTGTTGTTGTATCTGTGCACTCAAGTCCATGTCGCATTTCTCTTTCTCTACTCTCTGTTCAGTTTGCTCAATGTACACTCAGTTCATTGTGTTATTGCTCTATCTGTTCTCTCAGTTCAGTGTGCTGTTTCTCTATCTGTACTGTCCATTCAGTGTGTTAGTTCTCTATCCGTACTCTCAGTTCAGTCTGCTGTTTCTTTATCTATACTACCCTTTCAGTGTGCTGTTTTTGTACACTCAGTTCATTGTGTTCGTTCTTTGTCTGTACTCTCATTTCAGTGTGCTGTTTCTCTCTCTGTACTCTCAGTTCATTGTGCTGTTTCTGTGTCTCTACACTCAGTCCATGTGATATTTCTCCTTCTGTACTCTCAGTTCAGTGTGCTCTTTCTCTATCTTTCCTGTCCATTCAGTGTGTTGTTTCTCCATCTGTAATCTCAGGTCAGTGTGTTGTTTCTCTATCTGTACTCTCTGTTCATTGTGTTATTTATGTGTCTGTACTCTCAGTTCAGTGTGTTATTTCTTTATCTGTACTCTCAGTTCAGTGTACTGTTTCTGTATCTGTACACTCATTTCATTGTTTTGTTTCTCTATCCGTACTCTCAATTCCATGCATCTGAGTACATGTATTAACCAGCAGGAAGTCTTGGTGTTTAGATTTTGTTTTCTCCACCAGGAAGGAGAAAGTGAGTTTCAAAAACAAGTCTTCATAAACCCTCAGCATTGTAAAAGTCAAACAGAACAAATCAAGCAAACAAGCAAGGATAAAGATGATTTGTTTGTCTGACTTCTGGCAGTTGCATTGCTAAACCTTGGACGTTCAGTTGGGCCTCGTTGAGGATCCCAATGAGATTCTCCAATATAGTCAGCTTGATATTCACTTCTGTTCACTGCCTGGTTAATATGAAGAGGCCACATGCTTTATTTCACGGACAAAGCAATGCTTTTTTTTAAACAAGATGATGGCAGCTATACAGAGAAGTGATCACAAAACGGAAAAGCAGCTTTGGAATAGAATAGGTCCCCATGGCACTTCACAGCAGGTTAACCAGATACAGACTGACATTAAAAGGATGGGATATTCAGGCAGGTAACCAAAAGCTTGGCCAGAATGATTTTTCATTAGTTTCTTAAAACGTCAGAGATGGTGATGTCTGGGGGAAGTAATTATCTATCTGCAGGAAGTACCACTATTGGTGGTGGAGCTGATGTAGGAATCGAGAGATGTACAGCAAACTGGACTTGGCAGAACAAAAGAAAAAGATGCTCGAGGAAAAGTTTGGGACCTCAAGTAATTCCAGACAGAGGGATGGCAAGAACATGAAGAGATGTGTACGCAAGGTTTTTTTTGTAAAGTAAATCTAAGTCCATCAGTGGACCAGGAGTCAATGCCAGTCATCAAACATCAGTCTTGGTGGGAATGCGGAGACAGACCATAGCTGGAGCTCAGTCTATGATGGGATACACAGGAGGAACCTTCAACTTTACAAAGTCTCCAAAAAGATTTGTGTAATTAGCATCCAACTTACGTGGAACAATTTACGCTGAAAATGCTGTTCTAGTTTTTAACTCGGAATTTCCTTATCGACAGACCTATGCTGCTTACCGCATTCAACTGGAACAGATGGCTGCACATTTAAAGCGGCCCATAATCTATCATAACGGCACAGAAATATATTGTATGAAATATTACAGAGACATTCTACCGAGACTAACCAGTTCCATTCCTATTAGTATTTAGTATGGGAGGTGCTCGGCCATATTAGTGCACTGGCAGCCTCATGCTGTTTGAGAAAAGATATACTGCTTCATCTTAGAAATAGTTTACACCAGAGAGATGTTTTTAGTTCATCTGCTTTCAGGTTAATTAGCAGAAGTCATACTCTTCAGTATTGATTCAAAAACACAATTGGCCCACTTTGTGTCGCCAAATGATATTAACTCAAAGTTTGTGCGAAGATTTGTAGCTCGGGTGCTTGATGATCCGGTGTGTTTTTTCTATTTCCGTGTTTTTGATGATTACGAAAGTGTCAACCCAAACTCTGGGTCAGCTATGTCGATGACACTTTCGTAATCATCAAAAACACGGAAATAGAAAAAACACACCGGATCATCAACGCCACACTCACAGGCATCCGATTCACGAGAGAAGTAGAAAAGGATAGCCAACTCCCATTCCTAGACGTGATAGTACAGAGAACACCGAACGGAGAATTCACCACAAGGGTACAACAGGAAAACAACACACACAGACCAAGTCCTAAACTATGAAAGTAACCACCCCAACACACACAAACGAAGCTGCATCAGGACACTATTCAAAAGAGCTACAACACACTGCAGTACACCAGAACTATACAAGGTATTCGCCAAAAACGGATACCCGCGCAACTTTATCAACAGATGCCGAAGAGATAGACCATGGAACGAGGACATGCCACAACCAAAAGGACTAGCCACACTACCATACATCAGGAGCGTTTCAGAACTGACAGCCAGACTACTGCGACCCCTAGGACTCATAACGGCACACAAACCAACAGCCACGCTCAGACAACAACTTACTAGAACAAAGGAGCCAATACCCAACATGAGCAAAACTAATGTAGTTTATAAAATACCATGCAAGGACCGCACAAAACACTATATAGGACAAACAGGAAGACAGCTAACAATCCGCATACATGAACACCAACTAGCCACGAAACGACACGACCAGCTATCCCTAGTAGCCACACACTCAGACAACAAGCAACATGAATTCGACTGGGAAAACACTACTATCATAGGGCAAGCCAGACAGAGAACAGCCAGGGAATTCCTAGAGGCATGGCATTCATCCACAAATTCCATCAACAGACACATCGACCTGGACCCAATATACCAATCACTACAGCGGACAGCTGAAACTGACACCCGGAAGCGGCAAGGACAGACCACTATAAATGCCGGAAGAAACATCAAAGAAGCGCTTCGCAGGAGGCTCCACAGCACTGATGATGTCTCCTAGCCAGGGGACGAAACGTTTGCAACAAAAACTTCCAGCTCGGCGAACAGAACCACTACATGATATTAACTCGTGAAAGTTAGACATTTTGAAATGAAGTAACTAATTCTTGGGAATGTTAAAAGATTGCATTTCATTGAAGTCAGTGCAATTACCAAAAACTTGATAAAAGATAAAGATTTTAAAAGATCTTCTTAAGAGAAACAGTGTGTACTTCAGAGTTGAGAGTCTAAACAGCTGGAGCCATGGCTGGCAAAGGCAGGACAAATATAGTCTGTGTGAGGCAAAAAAAGTTGCATTGGACAAAAAAAGAATATAATGGAGTTACAGAGGTGGTGGGTGCAAGAAAATGTTATTCCTTTTAAGAAAAAAAGCTCGTTACTTCAGCTAAAGGAAACAGTGAATTGAAGCTGAAACACAGAGTGGAAACATGGCCTGAGGAAGAAGCCTGGGTTCATTTGTTGCATCATAAAACATAAACCTGAAAAATATCTATATCTATAATAAAATCAAAGACCCATTATTTCAAGCCACTGACAGCTAATTTTGTAAAACAAAAGGTCACACTTAAGACATGACTCCAGTAGACAGCGATTTATTTCAATGGACGTGTGCAAAATAGACAGTGAAGCTGGAACTTGGAAACAACGAGAGGGTGATAAGGAAGCAACAAATCAATTTCTTCAAAGTAGAAGGGCAACCAATTTTACAATTTCTCCAGTGAAGAGCTTTGGATACTGTATGGATACACAACGATGAATTTTCAACTGGTATCAGTTGAATAATAACATCCACTAATGGTGGAAAAGAAAAGGCTACTGCTCTCTCATCACTCTAATATCCCTGGCAGCTCTTAGGATCTGACCATATCATAAATGGGATTGACTTGGCAGCAGCTTCTTGATTAGCCATAGTCAGCACTATGCCACCCCTGGTGGTCACACCTATCACAGCAGGATGGGCTCCAGCTCTCAGTCCAAGCAGCAGGACTTCACCAGAATTCACAAAATTGTTAATTCAAACTCCTTGTTAAAAAAAGTCCAACCTCTCGGAAAAACACACTCTTTGGAGGTTGACAACAATGTGCTGACTACAGCCTAGGATGTTGATTGCTGCACATTGAAGGAAATATCAACATAATTGTTGTCCAGTGATTGATTTTATTTGAAATATAAGATTTACAAGGATGTTCAAAGTTTAAAAAAAATCACACAACAGCAGGTTATAGTGCTTCCAATCAAACCTGTTGGACAATAACCTGGTATTGTGCAATTTTGTAAACTTTGTACACCCCAGTCGAACACCGGTATCTCCATACAAGGATATTGCGAGGTTTGAGTTAGAAGGAGAAGCTGAACATGTTTTCCCTTGGAATGTCGGAAGTTGAGAGGGAGCCCTTAGCGAGGTTTATAAAATGATGAGGGGCATAGATAGGATGAGTAGCCAAGATCTTTTTCCCAAGATAAGGGAGTCAAAACCTACGTGGCATAGGTTTAGGTTGAGAGGGGAAAGATTTAAAAAGGACCAGAGTGGCAACGTTTCCATGCAGCGGGTGGTATGTGTATGGAACAAGCTGTCACAGGCAGTGGTGGAGACAGCGACAAGTGCAATATTTAAAAGGCATCGGGATGGGAACATGAATAGGAAGATTTTAGAGGGATATAGACCAAACGTTGGAAAATGACTTGAGGTCGGATGTCTGGTTGGCACAGATGAGTTGAATCGGTCTGTTTCTGTGCTGTATACCTTGACAATATTAATGAAGAATGAAATCGTACTTCCAATCAAACTCACGTTATAATTACTTCAATGCTTCCTGAAGTACTATGATTTCCAAATCCAGTTTGGACTGTCAAGATTTCCACGTATTTAATTGGTTATGAAAGTTAAGTCAAGTCATTTAAATTAGCATTCAAGTTATCTACATTTGGGATTCCTATGAGGAGCAGTTAAGGACTATGGGTCGGTACTCAATTGAATTTAGAAGGATAAATGAAGAATCTGATTGAAACTTACAGAATACTGACAGGCCTGGATTGAGTGAACATGGCAAAGACGCTCCCACTCGTAGGAGACATAAGGACCAAAGGGCACAGCTTCAGAGTGAAGGGGCCATTTTTGAGTCCTAAGGGCAGAATGGCTTAATTCCTCTTCTACAATTTTATGGTCTGTCAGCTGTTTGAATGGCTGAAGACTCTGGATTCAGTATATCAGTTCCTGGTCAGCTGCTTTTGTTCAACTGGTCACATTCCAGATGTAGGGCATTACATAGTGGTATTTACTACAAAACATTTTCATAGATTTGAAGGACACTGTAGCTGGGGATGAAGGCAAAATTGGGTGAAGGGAAACTTATTTCTTGAATATATTCATATTCAGAATCTAGAAAAATCACAGACAGATAACTCCAAACTTCAATACCAAAAGATGAGCAGTTTTTCATTTAAGCATAGTTTTTGAGGAAACCCTTTAGCATGGAAACAGGCAATTCAGCCCATTGCATCCACACTGAACTGCCGGAAGAGCTGCTCACCCAACAAACTCCCTATATACTCTCTATAACCCTGCTTTTACCACAGCTAATCCACCTAAGCTTGCACTTACCTGCACACCGTGGGCAATTTAACATGACTAATCCCTCGAAGCTGCACATATTTTGGACTGTGGGAGGAAACTGGAGCACCTGGAGGAAACCCACACAGAAACGGGGAGAATGTGCAAACACCACATAGACAGTTGCCCGAAGGTAGCAGTGAATCCGGGTTCCTGGTGCTATGAGGCAGCAATGTAAACCACTGAGCCATCATGCTGTAATCTTTCCTAAAAGTATTATTTGCAAGAAAATTTTCAAACATTAGGAATAGAGCAAATATTAGAATGTGATTGGTATGATCTGGAATGGTGTTCAATGCACTGCCTCCCTAATTTCCCTGATTGTGCCCATCTTTGTCGCCTCAGCGATGATCAGCGTGAATAGTAGGGCCCAGAAATGTGCTGATCTGTCATCCCCCTCACTGGACTAGCAGCTCTTGAAACTAAGCCACAATGTCAACTGGTGAGTCGCCCGGGCAACAATCTCTACATTGGTCACTGCTGGCAACATACTATCTTTGGCATAGGCCAAAGTTTCCAGGATTCAGTTCCAGCCTCTGGTTTGCAGGATTAACAACAAATATCCATGTAAAATTTCTTTTCTCAACACTAAGAATTGAGCAAATATTAGAATGACATTCAACAGTTTCTTTAATGTGAAAAGAACAACCTGTAAAAGTTGACAATCAGAATGAAACCTTTTGGTCTATATCCTGGTGTTTTGTGATTTTTAATTTGGTGAAAACAGGTCACAACACAAGATATTCAACTGTTGTAGATGGTGATTTATGACCTCAAAACCTTCAATGGAGGTTTGTAGGATGAGGCAGTGTGGTTGGAGCATGGAAGCAAAGAGAGGGCGAAAAGGATGTGACAAATGAACTTTTTCAATACTTTACACCTTGCATGGTCTAGAAATATCTCAAACAAGGAGTTCCAGGCCCAAATATAGAAGGGCAACCAAGTTTACAATTCCTCCGATAATGAGTTTTGGATATTGTCCCTACACACAGGGCTGAATTTTCCCAGTCAATTAGTAGAGGCTCAGCAATAGCAGCCACCTTTGACAGCAAAAAGAAAGGTCGCTGCTTTGCCTTCACTGATTTCATGGCCAGGTCTTGGGATTAGGCAATTTCATTCATGAGATAGTCACCTGGTAGCATCTTCTTGATTATCCACCATCAGCACAATGCCATCCAACACAGCAGGACTCATCTCTCAGTACGAGTAGCAGGGCTTCACCGGCTTAACAAATTATTGTGGCAAATGTCTTGTTAAAAGAGCACCACCATCTAATGCCAAGGAACAATACCAATTTTAGAGGCTTCATCCAACAGTTTTCTCAACGTGGCAACCTGGAATGATGCATGCAGCACATAACTTTAGATCAATTGCTTGCTATCCATTGATTGCATTCCTTCCAAATGAGCAGCACGGTGGCTCAGTGGTTAGCAGTGCTGCCTCACAGCACCAGGGTCCTGGCTTCAATTCCCACCTGTCTGTGTGGAGTTTGCACATTCTCCTTGTGTCTGTGTGGGTTTCCTTCCACAATCCAAAGATGCGCAGGTCAGATGAATTGGCCATGCTAAATTGCCCATAGTGTTAGGCTGTTAGTCAGGGGTAAATATAGGTAGGGGGGTGGGTTTCTTTTAAGTGGGGTGGAGTAGACTTGTTGGGCCGAAGGGCCTGTTCCCACACTGTGGCGAATCTAATCAAATATAATATTAAATGAGAATTAAACCACACATCAGGACAAAATTGTTTTCCAATTGCTGTAATTCTTCCCAGTCAACCATCATTTCCACCTCCGTAGAAGTCTGGACTGTCAAGGTTTGCACAAATGCAATTGATCATAAAAAATAATTAAGAGATTTAAATTAATATTTGAATCCTGTTATAACTCGAGTTGAAAATTCTGGGTCTGCATTCGATTAATATGAGAAGGATGAGGAGGCATCTGGTTGTAATTTATAGAATACTGAAAAGCCTGGAGAAAGGGGCCATGGAGAAGATGCTTCCACTATTATGAGTAACGAGGACCCTGTGGAAGAATAAGTGGTTTGGGAAGCCAGATGAAGGCTGGAATAGCTTAATGATTCCACATTTAGCAACATCAAGGATAAAGTGGCTTAAGGATTAAAATTTATTACTAACAACAAAGATGTTTCAATTAAAAAGATGATAAAGCAGGAACCATTTCAAAACAGAAGACTGTTTGGTCATAATCCCAGTCTTAGTGAGTATAGACCTTTTGGCCAGAATCTCTGGGAAAGAACGAGTTGTGACCTGTACTAGTTTCATTCATTCCCTATCAGTCTACTTTGTTATTATTATTACAATGGATAAGTCATGTAAAATCTTTCTATGATTACGTTATTATGTCATTTTGAATAACATTTTGGAGATACTGCCTATATGAAAAGGATTTCTCCCCTTGCAAGAATAATAATAAAGATTGGTTTTGGACAAAAAAAACATTTGTCTGAGTCTTGTTTCATGTTGGTAAAACGTTGACAACCCCAGCACACAAACTCAGTGAAGGGACCACCCTTTAGAACTGATCTGAGGAGGAAATTCTTCAGCCAAAGGTTGCTGGATCTGTGGAAGCCATTGCAGCAGAGGGCTTTGAAGGCCAAGATGATCAAGGGCTGTGGGGAGAAGACAGGAGAATGAGGTTGAGAAATATATCAACCTGGTTCGAATGCTAGAGTTGATTCAATTTGTTCAACCAGTCAACCTCCACATGTAGAACTACATTATATGGCAAAATTTTTATTCAAAACCCGTCATAGGTTTGAAGGAGACTATAGATGGTGATAGGGCAAAGGAGAGAAAGGGGAAATCCATTTCTTGAATATATTCATATTCCGAGTTTAGAAAGGTTCATACAGAAAAATCTTCAAACTTCAAGACTGAAATGTGACCAATTTTCCATTGAAGTGTTTTCGATGTTATGTCCTACACATTTTGGAAGGAAAGTCTGAACCCCAAGAAATAGTGCAAATATCAAAGAGGCAGTAATATGATTGCTATAGGCTAGAATGGTGCTCACTGTACTGTATGTGATGCCTTCATGAGGATCAGTGAATAACTTTATAGTAACTGCCAATTCACCAGCAATTTCCTTTTTCTTATATTCCGAATGAAGCAAAAACCTAGTCACACATTTCATCAAACTTACATTTTGCTGATCATCTTAATTGTTGGAAACGTGGATCCTTTGCATTTTGCACCATTCAGGTTTTTAAAGGTGCAAATGGTCATAAGATTCTTTTAAGCATTTTAAGCAAACACCTACATCCACAGTAAAGTCATTTTTAAAGATACAAAATGACATCTAAAGTTTTCAGCTATTGATTGCTAATTTGATGAAAACAGGTCACATGCAAAATACATGACAGTGGTAGATGGTGATTTATTTCCCCAAATATATAGCTTGCAGGCATTAATGGTGGAAAGGGTGTATTCAAGACAGAGATATTTAGGTTCTTGATTACAACATAGAACAAAGAAAGTACAGTACAGGCCCTTTGGCCCTCGATGTTATGCCAACATTTTATCCTATTCTATTCTACAACTAACCTACCTACCCTTCATTGTAGTGTCAAGAGACATTTTAATGTCCCTAATGTACCTGACTCTACTACCACCACTGGCAGTGCATTCCACGCACTCACCACTCTGTGTAAAACACCTAGCTATAACCTCTACCTAAATCTTCCTCCAATCACCTGAAAATTATGTCCCCTCATGATAGCCATTTCTTACCTGGGAAAAGGTCTCTGACTACCAAATTTATCTATGTCTATCATCATGTTATACACCTCTATCAAGTCACCTCTCATCCTTCTTTGCTTCAATGAGAAAAGCCCTAGCTCCCTCAACCTTTCTTTATAAGGCATGCCCTCCAGCCCATGCAAGATCCTGTAAATCTCCTTTGCACCCTCTTTAAGGCTTCCACATCCTTCCCATAATGAGGTGACCAGAACTGAACATAATATTCCAAGTGTGGTCTAACCCATGACTTTATGGAGTTGCAGCACAACCTTACAGCTCTCAAACTCAATCCCCTTGCTAATGAAAGCCAACACATCATATGTCTTAGTAAGAGGATTGATGATTATGAGGTGAAGGCAAGAGAATGAGAATGAGAAATTCAAAGTTTGGGAGAAGATTTGTAGCTTGGGTGCTCATTGTTGTGGTTCTGTTCGCCAAGCTGGGAATTTGTGTTGCAAACATTTCGTCCCCTGTCTCAGCTTAATTCTTCTCCTACAAATTAGATTAGATTACTCACAGTGTGGAAACAGGCCCTTCAGCCCAACAAGTCCACACCAACACGCAACCCACCCTTTCCCCTAACCCTTTACCTAACCCGCGCATCTTTGGACTGTGGGAGGAAACCGGAGCACCTGGAAGAAACCCATACAGACACGGGGAGAATGTGCAAACTCCACACAGTCAGTCGCCTGAGTCGGGAATTGAACCCGCATCTCTGGCGCTGTTAGGCAGCAGTGCTAACCACTGTGCCACCGTGCCACCCATGTTCTCATCTGTCAGCTGTTTGAAAGGCTGAAGACTCTGGATTCAGTATTTTAGTTCCTGGTCAGCTGCTTTTATTAATCTGGTCACACTCCAGATGAAGAACCACACTAGAAGGTGACTTCTTATTCAAAACCTTCCAGAGGTTTGAAGGACATGTAGCTGGTGATAAGCACAAACAAGGATGATGAGAAACCTATGTCTTCAATATGTTCATATTCAGACTCGAGAGAGGTCACAGATACATAACTCCAAACTTCAATACAGAAAGATGGGCAATTTTCCATTGGATTTTTGTTTAGAAGAATTCTCTCAAACCTCAAGAATAGTGGAAATATAAGAGAGGTAGTAAAATGATTGCTATGGTCTGGAATGATGTTCACTGCACTGCTGTGTGATGCCTTTGTGAGGAAACTCTACTTTATCTCACATTAATTGCAGTTTACTAGCAATTGCCTATCACTTTTTTAGACTCTGAAAGATCTACGTCTATAATAAAATCATTTCTATAAACTTGAATAAGAGACTCATTATTTCAAGCCACTGACAGCTAATTTTGTAAAACAACAGATCACACTTAAGACATGACTCCAGTAGACAGCGATTTATTTCAATGGAATTATGCAAAGCAGACAGTGAAGCTGGAGTTTGGAAACAACGAGAGGGTGATAAGGAAGCAGCAAATCAATTTCTTCACTGTAGAAGGGCAACCAATTTTCCAATTTCTCCAGTGAAGAGCGTTGGCTACTATACAGATACACAGTGATGAATTTTCATTTGGTACAGGCTCAACTATAGTATCCACTAATGATGGAAAAGAAAAGGTTACTGCTCTCTCATCACTCTAATATCACTGGCAGCTCTTAGGATCTGACCATATCATTAATGGGATTGTGACCTGGCAGCAGCTTCTTGATTAGCCATAGTCAGCACTATGCCACCCCTAGTGGTCACACCTGTCACAGCAGTATGGGTTCCAGCTCTCAGCCCAAGCAGCAGGATTTCACCAGAATTCACAAAATTATTACTGCAAACATTTGTTAAAAAAAACACACCGTTTGGAGGTTGACAACAATTCTGTAATGTGCTAACTACAGCCTAAGCTGTTGATTGCTGCACACAGGAAATATCAATATAATTGTACAGGAATTACTTGTTGTCCAGTGACTGACTTCATTCAAAATACAAGATTTACAAGGACATTGCGAAGTTTGAGTTAGAGGGAGAGGCTGAACCTGTTTTTCCCTTGGAATGTCGGAAGCTGAGAGGGTGACATTAGTAAGGTTTATAAAATGATGAGGGGCATGGATGGGGTGAATAGCCAAGGTCTTTTTCCCAAGATAGGGGAGTCAAAAATTATACAGCGCAGGTTTAAATTGAGAGGAGGAAGATTTAAAAAGGACCAGAGGGGTAACGTTTCCATGCAGCGGGTGGTGTGTATATGGAACAAGCTGTCACAGGCGGTGGTGGAGACAGCGACAAGTGCAATATTTAAAAAATCATGAATAGGAAGATTTTAGAGGGATATAGACCAAACTTTGGAAAATGACTTGAGGTCGGATGTCTGGTCGGCGCGGATGAGTTGAATTGGTCTGTTTCTGGGCTGTATACCTTGACAATACTAATGAAGAATGAAATCGTACTTCCAATCAAACTCACGTTATAATTACTTCAATGCTTCCTGAAGTACTATGATTCCCAAAATCCAGTTTGGACTGTCAGGATTTCCATGTATTTAATTGGTCATAAAGTTAAGTCAAGTAATCTAAATTAGCATTCAATTTATCTACATTTGGGGTTCCTATGAGGAACAGTTAAGGACTATGGGTCTGTACTTGACTGAGTTTAGAAGGATAAATGGAGAATCTGATTGAAACTTACAGAATGCTGACAGGCCTGGATTGAGTAAACATGGCAAAGACGCTCCCACTCGTAGGAGACATAAGGGCCAAAGGACACAGCTTCAGAGTGAAGGGGCCATTTTTGAGAATTGAGAGGAGGTCCTAAGGGCAGAATGGCTTAATTCCTCTTCTGCAATCTTATGGTCTGTCAGCTGTTTGAATGGCTGAAGACTCTGCATTCAGTATTTCAGTTCCTGGTCAGCTGCTTTTGTTAACTGGTCACATTCCAGATGGAGGGCATTTACTTCAAAACCTTTCATAGGTTTGAAGGCCACTGTAGCCAGGGATGAAGGTAAAAGGGGGTGAAGGGAAACTTATTTCTTGAATATATTCATATTCAGAGTCTAGAAAAATCACAGACAGATAACACCAAGCTTCAATACCAAAAGATGATCAATTTTTCATTTCAGCGTATTTTTGAGGAAACCCTACTGCGTCGAAGCAGGCTGTTTTGCCCATTGCATCCACACTGAACTGTCTGAAGAGCAGCCCACCCAAACAAACTCCCTATTCTATAACCCTGCTTTTACAATTGCTAATCCACCTAGCCTGCACTTACCTGCACACTGTGGGCAATTTAACATGGCCAATCCCTCAAACCTGCACATATTTTGGACAGTGGGAGGAAACTGGAGCACCTGGAGGAAACCCACACAGAAACGGGGAGAATGTGCAAACACCATACAGACAGTTGCCCGAAGGTAGCAGTGAATCCGCATTCAGGTGCTGTGAGGCAGCAGTGTTAACCAATGAGCCATCATACCGTAATCTTTCCTAAAACACATTTTTTGCAAGAAAATTCTCAAACATTAAGAATAGAGCAAATATTAGAATGTGATTGATATGGTCCGTAATGGTGTTCAATGCATTGCTGCGTGGTGCCTTCATGAGTAATCTTTACATTATCTTACAGTAACTACTGTTCAACAGCAATTGCTTTTCACATTCTTAACTCTGAATGAGGAAAAACCTTGGTTGCATATTGTATCAAATTTACTTTTTGATGACCACCTCAGTTTCCAGAAAACCCACATCCCCATTTCTGTCACCGTTTCGATTGTCAATGTTTTCAGAGCTGTAAATGGTCATAAAGTGCTATTAAGTTATTTTAAGCAAATATCCACATCCATAATAAAAACATTGTTATGAATTTGAAAGAAATAGAGTCTGTATTTTAAGCCATTAACAGTTAATTAATGAAAAGTGTTCACACAAAAGATATCTGTTTCCTGTAGATGTTGATTTCTTTCCCAAACCCTTCAGTGGTAGTTTCAGGAAAAAAGGCTGGAGCGTGGAAGCACACAAAGAAAGAGAAAACAATGTGACAAACCCATTTCCTCAATACTTGACAATTGCTGCATAGTCACTTGCAATTTCTGAAGAACTCTGGATACAGTATCTACATACAGGGCTGGATTTTCCCAGTCAGCTAGTTGTAGCCTGGGACATGAGATGATTTGCAAAGTTGAGAGGAGCCCAGGTGTAAAGCCTGACGTCCTGCTCCGTTGTTCCATTATATTGTCAGAGGTGGGCAAGCTAGCTGGCAGCCAACTAAGGTCGCTGGTGTCTGTGTATCTTGTGACTAGGATTGCCAGAACTCTTCAACATCCACAACAGATCTCATGCCAGCAAGATATTTTTAGGCTCAGCAATAGCGATCACAAATGGCAGCATGAAAAGGTTGCCCTTCTGTCATCACTCTGATTTCACTGTCAGCCTTGATGAGCCACCATCAGCACCATGTCCATGCTTGGTGCTACCAACAATCACAGCAGCATTGGCTCCAGCTCTCGGTTCAAGGCAGCGAGATTCACACATTTGTTTCTGCAATGTCATATGTAAAATAAAACTTCCAATAAAGGATAATGTATATGCGCATTGGAGCAAAGTAACTTTCTGATGACTGCAACTATTCCGGAAGATATTGGTTTTCACGTTTGTTGACAGCTTGGAATATCACAGTTTCTTCATTAGTCATGAAGAAAGATATTTTAAACAAGCATTTGCATCCACAATGTCTGTCAACTGTTAGAAGATTCTGGAGACCGAGAATCAGTACTTTAACCTTAAAGAAAAACGATAGATTAAACAGAACTCACTGCAGACACATGGCTCCAAAGGATGGCGCTTTTTGACTTCAAAATCTTTCATAGATTTGAAGGACACTGTCGTGAGTGAGAAGGGGCATAGAGAAAAATAGGAAATTCATTCCTTGAATGTATTTATGTCCAGAGTTTAGAAAACATCACAGATATATGATTTCAAACTTCAATACTGAAACCTGAGCAATTTCCCACTGAAGTGTCTGCATGTCCCAACACAATATTTTTTGAAGGAAACTGTGAAGCCCAAGGAATAATGCAAATATGAGAGAGCAGTGATGTGACAGTGGTGCTCACTGCACTACTGTCTGATGTTTTCATGAGGAATCCCGAACTGCCAGCTCATCAGCCATTGCCTTTCGCTTCCTTGTATCTGAACGAAGCAAAACCTAGTCACATATTGTATCAAACTTACTTTCTGATGAGCCCCTTGATTTCTGGAGAACACAAATTACTATCTGCCTTGCAGTTTGGACTGTCAAGGGTTTCCGAGCTGTCAATAGTCATAAAAGTGCTATTAAATCATTTTAAGCTAACATCTACATTCACAATATAAGCATTGTTTATAAACTTGTAATAATGACAGTAGATACTGATTTATTTCAATGAAACAATCAGTGGTAGTTTGCAGGACAAAAGTCCTCCATGTAGAGCATGGAATCAGATCCTATGGTCCAACACATCCATGCTGACCAAATATTCTAAATTAATCTAGTCCCAATTGCCTGCACTTGGCCCATATCCCTTTGAATCCTTTCTGTTCATGAACCCAACTAGTAAATGTTGTATTGGACCAGCCTCCACCACTTCCTCTGGCAGCTCATTCTATACCCGCACCATGTTTTGTGTGAAAAAGTTTCTCCTTTTAAATCTCTGCCTTCTCATCTTAAACCTCTCCCCTCTAGTTCTGGACTCCCCCAACCCAGGGAAAAGATTTTCTCTATTTATCCTACCCATGCCTCTCATGATTTCATAAACCTCCATGAAGGTCACCTCTCAGCCTCCAACACTCCAGAGAAAACAGCTCCGGCCTATTCCGGCTCTCCCTTTGGCTCAAACCCTTCAATCCCGCCAAAATCCTTGTAAATCTTTTCTGAACCATTTCAAGTTTCATAACATCTTTCCGATAGGAAGGAGACCAGAATTGACCACAATATTCCAAAAATGGCCTAACCAATGTCCTGTACAACTACAAAATGGCCTTCCAACCCTGAAATGCAATGCTCTGACCAATAAAGGAAAGCATTACCAAACACCTTCTTCATTAGCCTATCGACCTAGGACTCAACTTTCAAGAAACTATGGCCCTGCACTCCAAGTCTCCAGAGTGAGACTGAAGTATGGAAGCAAAGAAAGTGTGATAAGGATGCAATAAATTCACTATTTCAACACTTTCTACTGAGTGTGCAGTCTAGAAATATCTCAAATAAAGAACTCAAGGCTCAAATATCTTCCGCCCTCACTCTCTCTCTCGCCCCCTCCCTCCCTTCACTCACCCCCTCACTCTCTCTCTCGCCTCCCTCCCTCTCTCACCCCCTCCCTCTCTCTCGCCCCCCTTCCTCTCTCTCTTGCCCCCTCTCTCTCTCCGCCCACACCCTCTCTCTCTCACCACCCCTCTCTCACACCCTCCCTCTCTCTCGCCCCCTTCCTCTCTCTCTCTCTCGCCTCCTCCCCTCTCTCTCTCACTCCCTCCCTCTCTCTTTCACCACGTCCCTCACTCTCTCTCTTGCCCCCTTCCCCCTCTCTCACCCCTCTCCCTCTCTATCGCCCCCATTCTCTCTCTCTCGCCACCTCCCTCTCTGTCTCTCTCCCTCCCTCCCTCCCTCTCTCTCTCGACCTCTCCCTCTCCTTCTTGCCCCCTCCCTCTCTCTCTCGCCCCTCCGCCTCTCTCTCTCTTACACCCTCCCTCTCTCTCTCGCCCCTCCCTCTCTCTCTCGCCCCCTTCCTCTCTCTCTGTCACCCCCTTCCTCTCTCTCTTGCACCATCCCCCTCTCTCTTTTGCCCCCACCCTCACTCTCTCGTCCCCATCCCACTCTCTCTCTTGTGCCCCCTCCCTCTCTCTCCTCTCTTGCCACCTCCCTCCACCTCTCTCATCCCACTCCCTCTCTCTCTCGCCCCTCCCTCTTTCTCTCGCCCCCTCCCTGTCTCGCTCTTGCCCCCTCCCTGTCTCTCTCTCCACCCCTCCCTCTCTGTCTCTCGCCCCTTCCCTTTTTCTCACTCGCCCCACTCCCTCCCTGTCTCTCGTCCCACTCCCTCTCTCTCCCTTGCCCACTCCCCCTCCCTCTCACACCCCCTTCCTCTCCCTCTCTCACCCCCTCCCTCTCTCCCTCTCGCCCCCTCTTTCTCTCTCTCTCCCTCTCTCTCGCCCCCCTCCCTCTCTCTCTTGTTCCCTCACCCTGTTTCTCACTCCCTCCCTCTCTCTCTTGCCCCCTCCCTCTCTCTCACCCCTCACTCACTCTCTCGCCCCTCCCTCTCCCTCCTTTCCCCCATCTCTCTCTCTCGCCCCCTCCCTCTCTCTCTCTCTCTCACCCCCTCCCTCTCTCTCTCTCTCACCCCCTCCCTCTTTCTCTCTCGACCCTTCCTCTCTCTCTCGCCCCCCCTCCCTCTGTCTCTCACGTCCCCCCCTCCCTCTCTCTCTCCCCCGTCCCTCTCACTCTCTCTCTCGCTCCCCTCCCTCTCACCCCTCCCTCTCTCGCCCCCCCTTCCTCTCTCTCTCGCCCCCCCACCCTCTCTCTCTCTCTCGCCTCCTCCCCTCTGTCTCACTCCCTCCCTCTCTCTCTCTCACCTCCCTCACTCTCTCTCTTGCCCCATACTCTCTCGCCCCCTTCCCCCCTCTCGCACCCCATCCTCTCGCCCCCTCCCTCTCTGTCTCTCTCACTCCCTCTCTCTCTTTCTCGCCCTCTCCCTCTCCCTCTCCCTCTCTCTCTCGTCACCTCCCTCTCTCTCTCACCCCTTCCCTCTCTCTCTCGCCTGGTCTCTCTCTCTCTATCGCAACCCTCGCTCTCTCTCTTGCCCCCTCCGTCTCTCGCTCGCCCCCTCCCTCTCTCTCTCGCCCACCCCCTCCTTCTCTCTCTCACCCCCTCCCTCTCTCTCTCGCCCCTCCCTCACTCTCTCGCCCTCTCACACACCCCTCTCTCTTTGTGCCCTTCCTCTCGCTCACCATCTCTCTCTCTCTCTCTCTCTCCCTTGCTCTCTCTCATCCTGTCTCTCTTTCTCTCCCTCTCTCTCTCTTACCTCCCTCTCTCGACCCTCTCTCTCTTCCCTCCTCTATCTCTCTCTAGCCATCCCGCTTACTCTTGCCCCCATCTCCCAACCCCTGTCTCTCTCTCTCTCGCCCCCTCGTTTTCTCTCTCTCTCTGGCCTGTCTTTTTCTCTCTCTCTCGCCTCCCCTGTCTCTCTTGCCCCATTTCTCTCTCTCGTTGCTCCTCTCTCTCTCTCTCTGTCTCTTTCTCTCTTTTGCCCCCTCCCTAGCCCCTCTCTCAGTCTCACTCTTTCTCTTGCCCCCTCTCTCACATTATCTCCTCCCACGTCTCTCTCTCTCTCTCTCACTCACTCTCTCTCCCTCACCCTATCTCTCTCTCCCCCTTCTCATTCTCCACTTCCCTCGGTGTCTCTCTCTTCCCACCTCCCTTTCTTTCCCTCTGATAGAATCTCTCTCCCTCCTTTCCCTCCCTCCATCTCTTTCTGACATACTCTGTCTCCCTGGTCCTTCCCTCTCCCCTGACCCAGAGGCTGGGAGTATTTGGGTGTGAGGCTGCGTGTGTGGGGGGGGGGGGGTGGGGTTGAGATGTGGGAAGTGGGGAAAATGAGGTAGAGATGGAATTGTGGGAGTGAGACAGCGACTGCATGAGAGAGAGAGGGGGAGAGGGAAGAGTGGAGGCAGATGGAGAAACCGGGATGTGGGGCGGGGGGGATGTGAGAGAGAAGGGGATGAGGAGAGGTTTGAGAAAGAGAGTGTTGCTGAAAGAGAGAGAGAAAGAATTGAGGAGAAAGAGTAGGGGGAAGGTAATGGGAGGCCAGGCTGCAGTGGGGGGATAGAGGGAGTTAAACCCAGCTCCTGAGCTCAGGGCACAGTACCCTGCCTTTCCCTGAGGACCAGGACTTGGGGCTGAGTCTGTCTCTCTCAAACTCAGCTTCTCCAACACAAAGACACACAACAACATCGGTCACTCTGCTGCTCGGCACGCTTTAATGAACATTTTTATTGTTTACAAATGGAAGTGATGGATACAGTCAGTGGGATGGTGCCTTTTCTCACTGGTCCCTGAGTTGTGAGAAAGATTGAAATGTTTCCCTGTAACCCCCCTGTGGTATAAGGATGGACAAACCAGCGCTACCCTCAGTCTGTTACCAAAGTGACAGGCTGCTCCATCGCTGAAACACTGAACTGAGAAAATCCTGGATGGATTGATTAATGAGGGAATTTGATTGATGGATGGATTTGGGTGAAGGGATATTTCAGCACATTCTTCAGCTGCTGCCTGAACTTAGTCTGGGTCACGGCATAAATCGCGGTGTTTGTGCAGCAACTGAGGAGCTGCAGCATGAAGCCCAATTCCTGCACAAAGCCATGGAGATGCACAGACTGATACCCAAAATTATACATCTGTCTCCATATAGAAAACAGCATAAACATTGACCATAACAGGATGAAATTGGCCGAGATCACAAACAGTAAAATGATGGATTTTATTCGGTTTCTCATTTCAGTGTCAAACTGAGCGCCTCCATTGGTGTGAGCGTGGAGTCTCCTGTGGGCTCTGCTGGTCACTAAAATGTGTCTGACGGTGAGAACATTGAGCAGCAGAATCAGGAGAAATGGGACACACGAGGTTAGAATGTGGTGGAGGAACTCGATTGTGACCCAGACAATGGAGAATTGAACAGCGAGTGTTACATCACAAAACCAGGGGTCGTTCCACAGGTGATACCGAGCCGTGAGCATAAAATACCAGAAAATGTTCTTTAAACAGCTCAGCACAGTCACTGCTCCAGAACCACAGCCGCCGTTTTCTCACTGCGATATTTACTTTTCAGCTTCTGGCAACAAATGGCCACAAACCGATCAAAGGTGAAAGTGACGGTGAACCAGACAGAGCAGTCAGTGGCTGCATAAAGCAGGACGGCGTGGATATTACACACGGGGATGAAGTCCTTCAGGAAATAAAACTGTTCCTAATAAACAATGGGAATGTGTCTCAGTATCAGGTCTAGGATAATAACCAGGAGATCCGCCGCTGCCATGGCCCCCAGGTAACGTCTGACACATGGAGACAATCCAAAATCTTTATAAAGC
Organism: Hemiscyllium ocellatum; assembly: GCF_020745735.1. Lineage (NCBI taxonomy): Eukaryota > Metazoa > Chordata > Chondrichthyes > Orectolobiformes > Hemiscylliidae > Hemiscyllium > Hemiscyllium ocellatum. The sequence continues at coordinate 94,357 of NW_026867784.1, forward strand.
AGGACGTAGATGGTCACTACGTTAACTGTGAGGAAGGAAAACAAACCCATTATCCATCAGCCTGGAAGCAAAGGGACCCGTTTGACTGGGGACCCAGTGAGATTTTCAAATGTGTCCCTGTATTCAGGGATTTATTAAAATAATTGGAGCTGGAATGACAAATGGGAATGTCGGAATTACTGACAAACATGTGACGTAAACCACAAGAAACCTTCCTTCCCCAAACACACAGAGACACATCATAAGGACAGATGGTTTCTGGAAAATTCCCACACACTCGATCACTTGAGAGCAGACACAGGTCACTCCTTCCCAGTTCCTCATACGGAGGGTGGAAACGTTGCTGTCCTGAAGGATTCTCTCCCAGTTTCCTGAAGACAAACGGAGTTTGGGAATTTCTGTATGTTGGTCTAAATTGTGGTCGATCCTGTGTCGTGAAGAAATATAAACCCAGGGAAAACGTATTCACCCCTTTAACTGCCTGAGGGGCTTTCGAAACAGTGTCTCCTTCTCCCTGGAACGGGATCTCTTCCCTCGGGATCTTATCGTTTGTTCAACTCACTGACGTCCGGCCGTTCACAAACAAACAATGTCAGGGACAGAACACTCCGGGGAATGTCAGTTATAGAATGTTGGGACAGAACGTTCCGGGTAACTCCTTGACCTGTCCATCACCTTTCCCCCCGACCCACCCCAAAAACATGATGTACTGTGCACAGGCTACATATCCATCCAACCACGGGGAGCTGTGCAGACCACATCATTGCATTATCTATAAACCTCAACCAGACAGTCTGTTAAGCACAGAGACCTGTGCACTGATCGGCCATGAATTAATCTGTAAACAAGGAGCTGTTACCCTCCCAGCCTAGAGTTGTGTACACCACCCCAGTGCACTGATCTGTAGACAAGGCTGTTACCCTTCCAGCATGTAGGACTGTGTACACCACCCCAGTGCATTGATCTGTAAACCAGGAGCAGTTACCCTCCCAGCATGTAGGACTGTGTACATCACCCCAGTGCATTGATCTGTAACACTGTGTGAGATCACTGCCCAGTGTGGGGAAACTTGCAGCCCATGCTGGAAATGACATGATGTGCAGCTCCCATCCATTTATAGATCCATATCTCCATTGTGTCATGATAAGGCGGTGCTGTGGGTGTGAAGATCACTGCCAGAGAGATGGCAGGGGAATCAGTTTAAATATCACCACATGGGAGTGGTTTGGGAAGTAGACAGAGAGGCGGAGACTGATAAACAGTGTCATGGAAGGATGTGTTCCCAGGTTTCAGAATGCTGAAATGTAGACACTTCGATTGCATTCGGTAACATGAGCCAGTCTTCCTAGGAAAGATGGGAAAAAGGGTTATTGGGGTGAGGTGAAATGATGGAGAGTTTTGGATGAACATTTGTTCTATAGCTTTGTAAATGGGACTGTCTTCAACAGAGTCCAATACTCATTGGGCAGATTCTGACAATAATTTCTCTCAGTGCCATTTGCATTGAGTGTGACAGAGGGATTGGCTGCACGAGACTGAGTTAGTTTCCTGGTGCTATCGTATCAAATTCACCTCATTAACTACCCCGCCCACCCCATGGTGTCCCTCTCATTCAATATCAGCCCGATTCTCCCACCCATCATGGCTGAAGGTTCTCACCATCGCCCGGATACACCTGGATATTCTGTGATCACTGGCACTAGTGCCATCTTTAAAGACCAATGGGCACACGGTTGAGCTTTCTCAACTTGGAGCTGCCCTGCACAGTTTACCCCGAGCATGGCAGATAAGGGGCAATTACACCATGATTTGTCGACCGGGGCACGATGGTCCTGGTGGATGGGCTAGTACAGAGGGGGACCATTCTCACCCCAGTGGAGGTCACACCACCAGACCCACTGAACACCATCCAGCTAAGTGAAGTATCTGCGGTCTGAAGAAATGTCCAGCAATACAGGACAAGCAACAATAACCTTCCCCGCTCTGTCAGGATAAGGGTCACCGTATTCTCTCTGCTCCTTCACACTCACTGTATATCTGTTATGGCACCTTCCCCCCACTCCCCGCATCCCACCCCCCCCACCCATCGCACTCTCTATCTCTCTCCCCCTCTCTCTCTTCTGCTGTCTCTCTCCCTCTCTCTCCCTTGTTCTCTCCCTCTCCCTCACTCACTCCCTCCACTTTACCCCTCACACTAATAACACTTACAATACTGGATGCAAAACTGTGGACTGACTCCATCCGAACCCCTCCCCATGTCCCCCACCTACACCGGCACTAACAGCAGGACCACCCACTCCCATCCTCACTCCCTCCCTTTCTCCCATTCCAGGAGAAACAGCCTGGAATAGGACAGAAAGGGCCAAGCCGGGTGGTGGAGTGCCCGATATCCGTTCCCTCACCCCCCCATCCCACCCCCCGCCATGTGGGGAGGACCCTGGTACAACCCTGGAAGTCTCGTGTGGAGATTCTGAAACATCCACATCCCACCGACTGAGTAAGGAGCAATTTTCACTGAAGGGCAATTCTCACTTTAAACCCACTGGCAGCTCCGTTTCCTCCCGGTACAACTTAGGAGCCGTGGCCCTGATGCCATCTCCCTTCTGTGTCGAGCTGGTACAAATGGGATCCCCATGGTCTCGGGGGGCAGGAGGGTGGGCTCACAACACATCATCACCACCACCTCCCAGGAAGGGAGCACAGAGACTCCCTCCTACACCTCCTCCTCTAAACAGCTCAGATACTGAAACTAATCTTTGATAGTTCCTGCTCTCCCCCTTGTCCTGACATCTTCAACAATCTGTGCTCATATACACCCAGTGCCCTCTCTCCTGCACCCCCTTTATAACGTTCTAAACTGTCTTTCTTTATCTTTCATACCAAAGTGCATCACCTCACACTGCTCTGCATTGATCCCCGTCTACCATACACAACACCAGAATGTCACTGTCCTATTAGAGTTCCACACTGTCCTCCATAGACTTTACAATTCTTGCAGGTTTGGTACCATTTACAAACATTAAGATTGTCATAATGTCACAGTCCCCATGAAACAACTGAAATCCTACCCCACACTCACGAGTGAGAGCAAATACTGATACATTCCCATGGATAGAGTCGAATAATGACATACTGTCAATGGATCAACAAAAATCCTGACACATGCGAGACAGAGTAGATGAAATATTGACAAACCACAGAACAAGAGAAATCCGGATAGGCTCCACTTATCGATATTCACCAGGGTATGTGATGAAGTTGAAAATGTGTACTGTACCTTTAAGAGAGAGGAAATGCTGCTCTGAACTGGGAGCTTACAAGTACCTGTGATATGAGAGGATGGCAGACCCAGAAACAGTATATCGCTACAGAGCTGGAGTCGGGTAATAAGCAGTTAAGAGATAGAGGGTCTCTTTCAGTTCACTTTCAGTGTTAAAAAATACATTGTTGTTTTTATTTAAACATGGGGCCGAAGGGCCTGTTTCCACACTGTAAGTAATCTAATCTAAGTAATCTAATCTTAAACTGTGGAATTTGGGAGTTCTCTGTCACTCATATTTTAACAGTTTACGAGGCGAATTGAGCATTTCTTTATGTTGAGTTTAAATTACCAGATGCGTTCAATGTTGTGTCCTAACATTTGCTGTGTGTATCTGTGTATCACTGTGTGGGGCAGGGCTAGCAGCCTCTATGATGCTGAAAGTGAAGCAATGCCACCCTCTGCTGGCCTTCCCACGCTACTGCATGGCATTGGCAGAGACTGAAAACCAACAGGGATACATTCAGAGAGGGGGAGGGGGAGGGAGAGGGCAGCTGCTCACAGCACCATCCAAACTGATGTCTTATCCATGGACTGATCTAAATGTCCTTTAAACGCTGTAACTGTCCCTGTTTTCACCACTTGCTCTGCAAGTTCATTCCACACACAAGCCAGATTCTGTCTAAAATAATTACCTCTTCTGACTTTTGTAAATCTGTTTTCCTCGCACAATAAAATATCCCTCAGTTTTAAATCCCCAATTACAGGGAAAAGACATCAGCCCTTCAGCTTATCTGTACCCCTCATTATTTTATAAACCTCTGCAAAGTTACCCCTCCATCTCATACTCTCCAGTGAAAAATGTCCCAGCCTACCCGGCTTCTCCTTATAGCTCAATCCCTCCAGTTCCAGCAACATCCAGGTTAAACTCTTCTAACCCTCTCCAGCTTAATAATATCAAGATCAATAATATCAAAGTGAACAGTAGTGGAGACCAAAACTAGAGGACATAGTTGTAAGGTAAGAGGGGAAACATTTAAAAGTGACCTAAGGGGCAGCTTTTTCACCCAGAGGGTGGTGTGTGCCTATGGAATGAGCGGGCAGGATGTCCAGACTGGACACAGTATTCCAGAAGAGGTCTCACCAATGTCCTGTACAACCTCAACATGACGTCCCAATTCCAATACACAAAGGTCTGACCATTGAAGACAAGTGTTCAAAACACCTTCTTAATCACATTATCTATATGAGATGCAACTTTGAAAGAATTATACCTGATGGCCGAGGTCTCTGTTCTACAGCACTGCCAAAGGCCTACATTTAATTGTATAAGTCCTACTCTTGTTTGATTTACCAAATCCAATACCTCGCATTAATCCAAACTAAACTCCATCTGCCATGCTAGTGAGTGATATTACCACCTCCTCACCTTCCCCGTTTAATTTTAAAATGCCCACCCTTCTCAGGAGACCTGCACACTCCGGCCTTGATTTTCACAAAGGCTCTGAGCTTGGTTTGCCTTGTGTGGTTAGAGGGAGGAGGGACAGATTGCAGACACAGTCAGTGGGAGGAGAGGGTGGACAGTAATCAGCGGCCTGGTATCATTTCATGGTTTTAGGCAGAGGGCAAACACACGTGAGAGTTGGGTTATACTGATCAGTGTTTTGAAACAGAAATTATGGTCTTTCTCCGTATCTGGTGTGTAATAAATATCTATTTGAGACCCTTCATTGGGCAGAGTATGTCTGCAGGATTCCTTTCCCTAATATTGCAGACTACAGATAATAGCGATTAAAGATGTTCATAGTTAATTTCGATCTTGCACTTGTTTAACAAAACAAAATGTTTTGTGTAGCTCAGTAATGGTAACCTGATTATAATAAATCCACACCGAGCTGAATGCTGCCCCTTAAAATGTGACCCAAAATCTGGGTGTAGTGGGTAGTGTCCCTGCCTCTGAGCCATGGCTCTGGGTTTGATTCCAATTCCTGAAATTGTTAGGTAGTGTTCCTAGCTCTGGACCAGAAGGTGTGGATTCATGTCCTGCCTGTTGTAGAGGTATGTCACAGCATGTCATAACAGGCTGATGAACAAACACACAAGAGAATAATGTTACAGTTTTATATGTATTGCCGAGTGGTGTTCATGTCCCTACCTCTGGGCACAAAGACCTAGGTATAAATCCCACAGAAGTGTCTCCTAATATATCGGAACAGGTATATATTAAACAGGTTTTAGAATTGTGACTTGATGGAGAAAGAACAGGTGTCGGTGTTGAATTTCAGCATTTAGGGCCAGGATTAATGAAAGTACAGCCATTCGTGTTGATTGAAGTCACATTTCACAGCAGTAAAAGTTTATAAAATCAAAACGGTCATGGATAGGGTTTGTAGTCAGGGTTTTTCCCCAGGTTAAGGACATCCAAAACTAGAGGACATTGGTGGAAGGTGAGAGGGGAAAGATTTTGAAGAGGCCTAAGGGGCACCTTTTCACACAGAGGGTGGTGTGCATATGGAATGAGCTGCCAGAGGAAGTGGTGGAGGCTGGTACAACTACATCATGTAAAAGGCATCTGGACGCTGACAGACCTACCGAGCTTTTCCAGCAATTTCTGTATTTGTTAAAACATTCATTTTAACACCGGTATCTGTGTTAGCTGTCTGGATACAGAATTGGCTGGCCAACAGAAGACAGCGAGTGGTAGTGGAAGGATAATAGTCTGCCTAGAAGTCAGTGGTGAGTGGTGTTCCACAGGGCTCTGTCCTTGGGCCTCTACTCTTTGTAATTTTTTTTAATGAATTGGATGAGGGGATCGGAGAATGAGTCAGCAAGTTTGCAGATGACATGAAGGTTGGAGGTATCATTGACAGTATAGAGGGCTGTTGTAGGCTGCAGCGGGACATTGACATGATGCAGAAATGGGCAGAGAGGTGGCAGATGGAGTTCAAACTGGATAAATGCGAAGTGATGCATTTTGGAAGGTCGAATTTGAAAGCTGAGTATAGGATTAAGGATAGGATTCTTGGCAGTGTGGAGGAACAGAGAGATCTTGTGTGCAGGTACATAGATCCCTTAAAATGGCCACCCAAGTGGACAGGATTGTTAAGAAAGCATATGGTGTTTTGGCTTTCATTAACAGAGGATTGAGTTTAAGAGTCGTGAGATCTTGTTGCAGCTCTATAAAACTAGGTTCGACCAGTTCTGGTCGCCCTATTATAGGAAAGATGTGGATGCTTCAGAGAGGGTTCAGAGGAAGTTTACCAGGATACTGCCTGGACTGGAGGGCTTATCTTATGAAGAGAGTTGACTGAGCTCGGACTTTTTTCATTGGAGAAAACGAGGAGAAGAGGGGACCTAATTGAGGTTTTCAAGATTATGAGAGGCATAGATAGAGTCGATAACCAGAGACTATTTCCCAGGGCAGAAATGGCTAACAGAAGGGGTCATAGTTTAAAGCTGTTGGAGGAAAGTATAAAGGGATATCAGAGGCGGGTTCTTTACACAGAGAGTTGTGAGAGCATGGAATGCGTTGCCAGCAGTAGTTGTGGAAGCAAGGTCATTATGGATATTTAAGAGACTGCTGGATATGCATATGGTCACAGAAATTTAAGGGTGCATACATGAGGAACAATGGTCGGCACAACATGGTGGGCTGAAGGGCCTGTTCTGTGCTGGACTGTTCTATGTTCTATGTATTCTGAATACATTAAACATTTTATTTTTTAATGACGCAGGGACATATAAACATATCTTCAAATCGACCGAGACCATTTTCTGCTCAGGGTATGGCTCTGTGTATGACAGCAGTAATAATGCACCGACATGGAACAGGAAATGTGATGGAGACATAGTTTGGACAATGTACAAGGAGACCTCACATGGTCCAGTTTGGGAGAGAATGACATTATTGTGTGATTCAACTCAGAGGGAGAAAATGTTATCTGCCGAGAAGAAACGGCCTATTGCACTCTCTCCTTCATTATTCCTCATCACAGTAACGTGTACAAGCTAAAACAAAACTCTACTGTTATTGTTACCATTCTTATTTTATAGAATCCCTGCAGTGTGGAAACAAGCCCTTCAGCCCAACAGGTCCATACCAAACTTCCAAAGAGTAACCTTCCCAAGCCCTTACAGTTACCACTGACTGGTACGGCTAAAGTAAAAATCGCTGAACACTATGGACTATTTGACAAATCTACTTGAATTATACAGCTTTGGACTGCAGGAGGAAACAGGAGCACCCATCAGAAGCTCACGCAGAAAAGGGGAAAAGATGCAAACTCCACATAGTTAGTCGTCCTAGGCTGGAATTGAACTCATGCCCCTGATGCTGTGAGGCAATAGTGCGAGCTACTGAGCCACTGTGCTAACCTGGAGCCTCCTGACTGCCTAATGCAAAGGAAATTCAGCCAAATCCAACTCTCCCAGGATGAAATCCCATTGCTAGCAGCTGTGTGAGTAGGATATCTTCAGAAGCAGAATAACATTTTGGACAATCTCTCAAGGTTCTTTCAACGTGAAATTGCAGAGATGTGTGTGTGTGTGTGTGTGTGTGTGTGGTCAGTGTTTTTAGAAAGGGAAATATTGATTCTTTATTTGCAATATCCAAAAAGTTTTCCATTCATCATTCCATCATAGTTTGAGTAACATTGCCCTGGATCATAAACGTGCTATTTTAGCAGATTAAAGAAACTAGCCTGACTTGTTCCTAAAACTTCGAGGAAAAAGTGAGGTCTGCAGATGCTGGAGATCAGAGCTGAAAATGTTTTGCTGGAAAAGCGCAGCAGGTCAGGCAGCATCCAAGGAACAGGAAATTCGACGTTTCGACAGGAAATGTCGAATTTCCTGTTCTTTGGATGCTGCCTGACCTGCTGCGCTTTTCCAGCAACACATTTTCAGCTTTGTTCCTAAAACTGACCCTGACCCAGTCTGAGACTGATATCATCGGCCATATCACCATGCCTCATTAATTTAATTGAGTTTTATGAAGAGGTGACAAAGAAGATTGATGAAGACAGTTTGGTAAACATTGTCAATGTGGACCTCAGTAAGGTGTTCATAACATTCTGATTGGTAGACAGATTAGGAAGTTTCGGTCACATGGCATACAGAAGAAGCTGGTCACAATTGGCTTGAAGGAAGAGAGGTATTTTTCAGACTGGAGGCTTGTGAGCAGCAGTGTGCTGTAAGAATCAGTGCTGAGCTCACATCATTTCATCATTTATGTCAAGGATTTAGATGTAGATATTGGGACCATAGACAGTAAGTTTTCACACGACATCAGAATGGTGGTGTAGTAGATTATCTCAGAGTACAAGATCACAAATAGATGGGACAAAGGGTCAAGGAGTGACAGATGAAGTTTAATTTAGATAAATACGAGGTTATGCATTTTGGGAAGGAAAATCAGGGCAGAAATTATACACTTAATGGTAAGGACCTTTAATGAAACAAGTGGACATAGGGCTGCAGGTACATTGTTCCTTGAAAGTAGAGTTGAATGCAGACAGTGCGGTACAGAATACATTTTACAAATTGCCTTCATCAGTCAGAGCATTGAGTATTGGAGTTGTGATGGCATTTTGCATCTGTACAGGATGTTGGTGAGGCCACTTTAAGAATACTGCAAACAACTCGGTTGTCTGCAGAAAAGATGTCCCAGGACTGGAGGTTTGATCTTTAGCGAGAGGTTGATTAGTTTGAGGTGTTTCCCCCTGGAGTGTCAGAGGCTGAAGGGTGACATTATAGAGGTTTATAAAATCATCAGGGGCACGGATATTCTGAACAGCCATGTTCTGCTCCCCAGGGTAGGGGAGCCCAGAACAGGAGAGCATAAGTTGGAGGGGAGAGGGCGAATGATTTAGAAGGGACCTGAAGTTAAATGTTTCACACAGAAAGTGATGTGTGTACATAAAGTGCTGTCAGAGGAAGTGGTGAAGGCGGTTACAATCGCACATTTAAAAAGTATCTGAAAGAGGAGGATATTGGCCAAATGCTAGCAAATGGGACTGGATCAGATTTGATATCTGATCGGAGTGAACAGATTGGACTAACGGGTCGGCTTCTATTCTGCATGACACTGATTCTATAAGTGGGATGACGAAAAATTCTGAAAGTACCTTTCAAATCAGAATCCTCTTCACTGGAAGTTTATCGTGCCTCTATGTTCACATTGATTGAAAGTTGCGTTAGTGAAATATTTGACAGAAAACTGAGTCACGGATAATGGGACACAGACAGGAAAGTGGGGCTGAGACCACAACCTGATCAGCCACAATCTTAGTGCCTGGTGGAGAAGGTTCAACGTATGTAATGACTCACTCCTGTCCCTCAATCCCGTGTTCCTGTGTTCCATTCAGCCCCTCAAACCTGTTAGGCAGGAGCATTTAGAGGCTACTTACTTCTATAACCTGGTGCACAGAAACAGAGGAGATCATTCGGCCCTTCAAGACTGTCCCACACGCTTTGAGATGATTTGAGAAATGTAATTGTAAAACTCAGGCTGGGTATGAAAGAGGCTCCTCATCTCTCTTTACAGAGCTTCACCTCTCTGCAACTTGTGCTCCATTTGTTGGTCATGTCGTAGACCCAAATTCACTATGAATGCAGCCTCCATGCCTCACCCGGCGATGGCTCACAAAATCCTCTGGTCTCCCTGACGGCAACATTCAATAACAGAACATTCATGAAAATATCACCCACTAACTTTCCAATAACAGAATGTGAGAACATCAGACACAGGGCAGGTCGTTCACTCCTCAAACCTGCCTTGCCTTTCACTCAGATCATGGCTGATCTGCTCTTGGTCTCAAATCCTCTTTCATACCCAATTCTTCATCGCCCTCAACTCTCTGTCAGGTCAATGTCCATCTATCGCCTCTTCAAATACTTTCAGTCATCTGGCTCCCTGAACACTCTTGAGAAGAGAAACCCTGACATTCAATGCCACGTGTTTGAAGAAAACCCTTGCTGCTCCTATACCATGGTCTATTGATATGAACAAAAGAGGTTGACACAAGGGGTCAGGTAAAAATGACTGGTCCTTATATCAAGGCTTCTGTTGACTTCTGTTGACATCAAGGAGCTTAACTTAATGGGAATCAGAGAAAAATCTCCAGTGTTTGGAGTCAAACATGGCACAAAGGAAGATGTTCATCATCTCAGTCCTGGGTCACCTCTGTGGGAGATCCTCAGGGTAGCTTCCTCTTCACAAACATCTTCAGCTGCTTCATCAATGTCTCCCCGCCCCCACCCTCCCCACCATAAGATCTGAAGTGGGGGATGGTCACTGAGGATTCCACAATGTTCAGAATAATTGTGTCGCCCCCGTCAGCTCCTGAACTGGACTGTGTCCATGTGCAGCAAGACATGGACTCCATTGAGGCTTGTGATTTTAAAGAGTCTGTAACATTCATATAAAGGACTGTCTGACACTGCACATTGCCACAGTAAATAAGAGTTCATTCCGCACCTCACACTGGTTTCACAGGAATATGAGGAAGTCGTTCAGACCATTGACACTATTGGAGAAGAACAGGGACAGCCCATTCAGTGCCTCCAACATATTACGCAGGAAGAGAAGGATTCTAGTGTGATGGGCCACACCAGAGCCCCTCGACAATATTTGAAGGCGGTAACCGAGACTCTAATGTTTTCTTATTTTAAAGAAAATGTAAAGTGTCTGTCCCAGATGCAATGTGACTGGTCAAACTACTCAGTGTGAAGCAAAACACCATTTACTTAAACACGATAGATGAAATAAAACCAAAGAAAGAAGAATTTAGAATAACGTAATTATATTGGACGAGTTAACAGAATATAGATCTAAGATTTATTACTGATGAACTGTTCCAATACTGGAAAGTCACATGAACACAGCCCTTGGCAAAAAGGAATATTCAGACACGGAATGACACAAATATTTCTCCAATTCAGGATTTAAAAACAGCACCAGAGAAAATTCATAGAGACTAGTTGCCAGTAGACATTCACGAAAGTTTTCAACTGGTGGAGACCTCAATAATTTCTGATGTTACTGAGAAACCTAATCTGCCTAACCCAGAAATCCTAATCTGTGAGAGTTGACCATACCTATTCCATCTGCGTTAAAATAAACCTAAGGCCTCACTAGTTGTTTACCCAAGTGGTCCTAACTAGCCAGGTTGGTAACAGTCATTCAATCTCTCTCATAAAAGAAACCAGAACAAAATAACCTCATAAAGCAACAGCGTCATCACACTGGTCAGCACATCGAGCTTTCATACAGGAACTAGGGGTAACCCAATCAGGCCTGTCCAATCGGATGAGGAAAAAGCCAGTCAGTCCCTTGAGTCACTTACACAGGAACAGTAGGAGGCCATTCCTACCTCAATGCCTTACACAGGGGCAGAATGAGGTAATTGATGCTGATTCCTGATGAATGCCTTATGCTCAAAACGTTGATTCTCCTGCTGTGCTTTTCCAGCAAACCACTGTCTACTCTGATCTTTCAGCATCCACAGTCCTCGCTGTCTCCTAACTGATGCTCTAACATGGTGAACAAGTGGAGCAGAGGCTGCACAGACAGACTGCTCCACGTTGTTCCTCGTAGCTCCATCTATCATGATACACACGTGGGACTTTAACGCGGTTTTCTCGCGGTGAGGAGGGAAGCCTTATGTCTTGTGTGAAGTCACAAGAAGGCACCTTCCATCTCCGAGAAGACAGCCTGTGTTCTCTGTGTAGGGCGGAAGCTGGTGGGAATGGCTACCTGTTTCAGATGGAAGGTATTGTGTCTGCTGTTGGGGATTGGGAGCAACATGACGTTCAGTACGGGTTCACACGCTGACTGCACAATAACGTGGGGAGAGTTAATTTAGGCATATAAACTATGAGGAAAGTCACATTAGACTGATGGATGGACTCTCTAAGTTCAAATAATGCTGATCTTGTTCATGCTGATCTTGTCTAGTGCACGTCCTGTGCAGTGTAACCTGTATGCCTTACTCTGTCCAAGTCTATTTCCACCCTATGATCTGTCTGGCCATGCTTACTAATCTGCCCCACTGCTCATAAATAAAGTGTTCCCTGTACTGAGGTACACGTGACAATCAATCAAACCAACCAATCCTTGGTAAAGTATGGAATTTCTTACCCTGTCAATGTCCCTTTGGAAGTAGGTGATCGCTGCCACTCCTCGGGTTTATCGTCACCATTTCTTCTTCTCTCAAAGCTCTACTGATTAAACACTCAGCTTCTTCACTCTATCCTCGCGATACCATCACGTGTATCTGTGGGAAGGAGATCATTCATTACAAAGGAGACCAAACCTTAGAGAGTGTCCCAACCACGCTCTCAGCAAGGACCTACAACAGCAGGAAGATGGCATTACTTATGTACTTAAATCATCTTTCAATGAAGGACATTATGCCATAGACTGCACCCATTACTTACACAGGGTTTGATTCGGAGCAGTCAGCATAGACTTGTGATGGGAGATCATGCTTCCCAAATTGTTAGAAGTTCGTTGATGAAGTGACCAAGAAGGTTGATGAGGGCTGAGCGGTAACCATAGTCTCTATGGATATCAGTAAGGCTTTTGATAAGATTCCACATGGCAGGCTGCTCTGGAGAGTTACATCATGTGGAATGCTGGGGAACTGGCCAATGGATCACAGTTGGCTTGATGGTTGGAAGCAGAGGGTTTAGCGGAGGATGCTTGTCAGACTAGAAGCTGGGTCCATTGCTGTTTGTTATCTATGATCTGTTGAGAATGTACAAGGCAAGATTAGTCAGTTTGCAGATGACACTAAAATAAGTGGGAGCGTGATCAGTGAGGAAGTTTATCAGAAGTTGCAGCAGGACCTTAATCAGTTGGGGAAGTGGGTCGAGAAATGGCAAATGGAATTTAATATAGATGCTTATATCTTGCATTTTGGAAACTCAACTCAAGGTAGAGTTGCACGGCGAATGGGAAGGGCCTTAAGGGTGTAGTGGGCAGAGAGACCTTGGCGTTCAAGTGCACGGTTCTCTGAGAGTGGAGTCACATGTAACAGGGCAGTGAAGAAGGCATTTGGCACACTGACCTTCATCAGGCCGGACATTGAGTATGGAAGTTTGTAATTTATGTTGCAGTTATACAGGACTTTGATAAGACCACACTTGGAGTATTCTGTTCAGTTTTGTCACTTTGTTATAGGGAGCATTTTATGAAAATAGAAAGAGTGCAAAAAATTCCCATGGACGTTGCCAGGACCCATTGGTCTGATTTATAGGAGAGAGGTTGGACAAGCTATAGGAGACTGAGGGGGGACCTTATAGAGCTGCATAAAATCATGAGGGGTATGGATAGGGTTAATGCTGTCAGTCTTTTTCCAAGGACGAGATGGATCAGTTTAAGGTTAAAGGGGAAGGGAAAAGGAACCTAAGGGGCTGCTTCTTTATACAGAGGCTGGTACATGGATGAGCTGCCAGCAGATGTGGTTGAGGGGGGTTCATTAACAACATTTCCAAAGCATTTGGATAAATATTGGATGAGAAGGATTAGAAAGATATGGGCCAGCTGCAGGGAAATGGGTTAGCGTG
>NW_026867785.1:0-108105 GCF_020745735.1 Hemiscyllium ocellatum
GTGAGATTTGATAGGGGATCAGGAGTGAGAGAATAACACGAAAGCGTTGGAGCTGGACGTAATTCAGGGCAGGATAAATTTGGAATCGAGAAAATGTATGCAGCAGACCATTGAGTTCAATGAACAAGGAAACTAGGATTAACATAAAATACTGAAATTAGCGCACAATTAAATGTGCAACATTTATCTCAGCAAAACACAGTAATTAATTGTCGTGGAACATGCAAAAATACGAAACATTAGAGCCAGCAGAGTCACTGAGTATCACTAATAAGGCATAAAATAAGCATTAACTGTTGGCATTCGATGGACTCAGCATCACTGAATCTCCAAGTCTAATAACCAAGTGCCTGTACCAGCTGTATTGCTATCAACAAGAAGTACCGCATAAATTCACCAATGATAATCAGTCACCACATTATAAAACAAAGGCAACAGATGCAGAGGCAAATCAAAATCTGCAGATCTAAGCCACTCCCCACTCTGAGTTAGACATGTAACAGCCATTCTCTCAGTGTTCCCGAGTCAAACTCCGCGAATTACCTCTCAAAAGACAATATCTATCGCACATGGACCACTGCAGTTTCAGGAGGCAGCTTATCATAATATTCTCATAGAGGCAACCAGGGACAGCAAATAAATGCTGGCCCAGCTAGTGACATGCATGTCTCACCAATGATCATAAATTAATTGAAGCCGTCAATTCAGCTTTAGACTCTACATTATGTTAACCTCTTTATTTCCTGAGATTCATGTTGGAACCAGATTGCCGCACTAAATATAATCAATTAGTATGCTGTGCGCTAGATTTGACGAATACCCATTAAACGTTTCTTATATAAAGACAATCAAATGAATTTCAAAAGTGAATTTCACTTCTGTAACTTTCTGTTAAGTTATACTATACCGGCTGCCAATGAGATAGAAGAGTGCATGTCTCATTGTTGATGCAATTGTATTTGCTCTTTCAGTTAATCCTCAGAATTGCAAAGCAGTGATTGCATACCGTCTTCCAATTAACCGATTCACCTCTGAGGAACTCAATATATTTTGAAAAGAACAGACATGGGATACTTATCTCGATGAGCCAAAAGATAGTGTTTGAGAGCATGGAGCAAACGCTGAAACCTTGTCAAGCATTGGTTAGACCACAGCTGAAGCATGGTGTGCAGTTCTGTAATCCACATAAGAAGAAGAATATAATTGCTTTGGAAAGGGTGCAAACGTGATTTGCCAGATTATTGCTTGGACTGCAAAATATAATTCTGAATAAAATTGCATTCGAGCAGTGGAAATTGAAATATTACATGACTGGCCATAATTGCCGGGGTTGCAACTGGAGTATTCAGTGCAGTTCTGATATCCATATTGCAGGAAGAATGCACGGTGATGGAGAGAGTGCAAATATAACATGCCAGCATATTGCCAGCGATGGAAAATTTCCATCAAACAGAAAAGGCTGGCAGATGAGCTACATGAAATTGTGTGAGATAGAGTCAGAGTAGAATGGAAGAACCTGCTTCCCATGGCGAAGATTTCAACAGCCAACTGGTAAAGATTCAGGTTAAGTGGCAGACTGATAAGACGAGACGTGAAGAAAAGCTTTCATCCGCAGAGGGTTTTGCGTGTCGGGAATTTACTGCCTGAGCTGGTTATGCTTACCTCCACAACATTGTAATTTAATTTGTCTACATTTTCAGATTGCAGCTGAATGCGGGTTACCACCTACATTGAAATTGTATCAAGAAAGCCTCATTTTTAAATCTTCAGAAGAGGAAAGTTGAGGAATTTCTTTGAAAAAAACAAAGCATACAGCATTCAGGCGCAAGACATTACAAGTAGCTGTATAAAGCAAATTCGGCAGAAAATTATTGTCATACACAGAAGCACTCTCCGCATAGCATCACGTCACTAACAATGGATGTCATGCCTTACCAAAAACTCCGAAAACAGCAAGAAATGTATAATAAATACGTTCTATCTGAAAGATGAGTGAAAATTCCATTGCTGAGCGGATGAGTTACTCCTGCTTCTCTGTGACACGCATTCTGTTTAAATACTGCACAATCACAATGTATAACAAGACGCTGTAGGGTGAATAATGATAGGAGAGCGTGTTACATGCATGAACTAGTCAAGTGTCCTGTGGAAAAGCTAAGCTGAGAAACTTGTGTTTATACCTGTAAATGAAGCCTCAATGAAGCATTGAGAAATTATCCAGAGACACAGTTGAACTCCTGATAACAGCTGTTAGTTGAAATCACTAATTGAAGTTCGTAGAAAAAAAACACAATGCATCATCAGCTTTGAATTTGATGTCAGTCACATACGGATTGAGACATTTGACCCTCGCTACACTTCTGCAATGCCAAATGTAAAGTTAAAATGCCATGAGCTGCAAAACTGGAACTGCTATAAAATAGTGTTCGATTGTTTTTCGGCTGGCAATGGCTCGATGGGCTGAATGGCCAATTACTCTACAGCAGCTTTCCCTGACTTTGTAACTCAAAGACATCATTAGATTTTAAAAAAAAATACAAGGCCACTCGCAGAATATATATATAAAAAAAATTAAAACAATGAAATACAAGGTGTTGATTGATATGATGTTTTTAAAAAAATAATATTGATTACTGCCAATCCTGTTGATGAATTGCTATGTGACACATTTGCATTTCTTTTCAGATTACATTAATAAACAACATCAAGTTGATATCATCATATTCAATAGTATGATCAAGACTCCTTCAACAGCCAACTCGTGTCCACTTCCACCTCGAAGAACAAGGATAGCAGATGCATGAATGCACCATGCCTGCAAATCCGCCTCTAAGCAGCTCACCATCTTGACTCGGAAATATATCACCGTTCATTCAGTGTCGCTTGGTAACTCTTGGAATTCACTACCCATCCCCACTGCGGGTCTTCTGACAGCAGATGGAATGCGGAGGTTCAACAATATAGATAATCTACACCAGCTTTACAGGATAAATTGGGACGGGCAATAAATGCTGTGCCCGGACAGTTACACCTATATCCCACGAGTAAATTTGAAAAGGAAATGTTCCTAGACGTTGCCTTTTATCGAGCAGTGTGGAAGCCTTGAGTATTTACTTTCAGGTTGGTTCGAACCAGCCTCAGAATTTCAGTTGTTTTCGCCGTATTTGATTCAATATTTGAGGCCTGTAGATAACTTGCATTGCAGAAGTAAACTCTGTCCTTCCTCTTTCATATTTCAGTAAAAGGTGAGCACAGTTGCGTCACAGTGCCAGAAATGTTGGTTCTATTCCAGCCTTGCCTGACTCTCTTTGTGTAATTTGTCAAACAGTGTGTTACTGGAAAAGGACATCCGATAATACAGCATTCAATGAGCAGCAGAATCGCCGGTTCAAGTATACACACTTCATCGGGAATGAGGGGGGGGGACCCAAAAACGTTGAGAGATATGTGGGAGGGTGTGAGGCTAGAGGGAATGTGTTGTGGTTCTGTTCGCTGAGCTAGGAATTTACTTTGCAGACTTTTCCTCCCCTGTCAAGTTGATATCCTCAGTGCTTGGGAGCCTCCTGTGAAACGCTTCTGTGATGTTTCCTCCGGCATTTATGGTGGTTTGTCACTGCCACTTCTGGTTTTCAGCTCCAGATGTCTCTGCAGATGCCGGTATATAGAGGGAAGGTACCTGAGAATACGAGAAGTGGATGAAGTTAAGGGTAAAGGCGTGAGATTAGCGAGAAAGGTGGAGCAGAGAGGTGGGACCGAAGATGGGCAAGTAGGACAGGTCAGAAGGGGGTAGCGAATTGAAAGCTTGATTCTGGGGAAAGTCGGGAAAAGGGGTGATGAGGAAACTGGGGAAATGCACACTGATCCTATGTGGTTGGAGACCGCCAGGGCAGAGATGAGGCTTTCTTCCTCGAGGCGACGGGCAGTGCGCTTTTGGAGGTGATGGAGGCCCAAGACCTATATGTCCTTGGCTGTATGGTGGGGTGTTAAAGTTTTCGGCCATAGTGCACTGGGGTTGTTCCATGCATGTGTCCCAGAGATGTTATCGGAAGTGATTTGCAAATAGGCGTCCTGCCTTCCCAGTGTAGAGGTGACCACATTGTCAGCAATAGATGCAGTGTCGATGTGCTAGCCACCGTTCTGGCGTCAAATGGAGGGAAGCGCGGAGATGTGTGCACAGGTTTTGCAATTCTGGTGACGGTTTGGAAAGGTGTCAGGAGGGGCGTGTGGGTTAGTGGAGCACGTGGACCTTAAAAGGGATTGACGAATGTAATGGACTTTACAGAACGCAGATAGGGATGGGGGATATATCCCTCGTGGTGGGGCCTGTTGGTAGGTGGCGGAGAATAATGCGATGCATCCATTGGTGGGGTGACAGGTGAGAACTGGGAGTATCTTGTTGTGGTTGAAGAGATAGGGTTCGAGAGCAGAGGTCTGTGAAGTTGATGACATGCATGATAGAGTGTTATCGACCACATGGGCGGGGAAATTGCCGTCTCCAAAGATGGAGGCCATCCAATGTGTTCTGTGATGTTATTGGTCCTCCTGAGAGCAGTCAATTTATTGGGTGTTTTCTTTCGATCGCACAATATGAGCTGAGAGATGGAAGCATAGTGTAGCCAGCAAATCTTGAGAATGTGCAGATCTAAATGAGCTTTTGTTCTGATTAACTTCAACTTCCCCAATATTGATTGCAACCTCCTACATGCAGATTGTTTAGTTGGAGCCGATTCTGTCTTGTTGCCCAGGAATGATCCCTGACTCAATATGCAGTTTGGCCGACTATGGGGGAGGTAATATTGGATTTAGTGCTCATCAACGAGGCAGTGAAGTTCTCTGATCACGCGGTGGGAGACAATTTCGGTGGCAGTGACAACTGCCTCACCATTAGTAAAGCCATGGAGATGGAGAGGAACAGACAGAATGGAAAAGCATTTCATTGGGGAAAGACAGTTATGCTACAATTGAACAGGAGCTTTGGAGTAGAAATTGGGAGCAATTGTTCTACGTGAAAGGCCAAACAGAAATGTAGCCGCTGCTGAAGGAGCACTTCTTGCGAATGTTGGATAACTTTGTGCCACTGAGGCAGTCAAGGAATATTAAGATGAAGGAGTATTAGGTGACAGGAGAAGAGGAGCTTCTCGTCAAACGAAGGAAGCTTACTTTAGGTTGAGAAGCCAAGGGTCTAGCACAATTTCACTGGATTACAACGTAGTTTGGAAAGAAATCAAATGTACTGAGGAAAGCGAGGAGGGGAGCATAAAAAATGTTTGGCGGGAAGTATTGGGGAAATCTCAAATGTGTTAAAAATGTACGTGCCGTCAGTCACAAAATTTAGGCAAGGAACTACATGAGCTTTTTGATAGAGGGAGAGACTTTTTGATTGAACAACGTGGACCATTTTAATGGACTTGAACAGATTAACATTAAGAAAGTGGATGTACTGGAAATTCTGAGACACATCAAGATAGATAACACCCCAAGATAGAACCAGATATATCCAAGGATATTATGGGAAATGAGGAGTATTACGCCTCTGGCCATGATCTTTGCATCCTCAATCTCCACGAAATGATTTTATGGAGCCGAAAATTGCACCTCTGTTCAAGGAAAGGAATAGGGAAATTTATGGGAATTACATACCTTTCAGCCTTACATCTGTGGTAAGCAAGGTCTTGGAAAGGATTCTGAGAAAGAAGATGCATGACTATTTGGTATAAATTATATTTTGTTTAAAGAGAGTCAGCATGGCTTTGTGAGGGGCAGGCCATGCCTCACAAGTCTGACTGAGTACTTTGAGGATGGGCTGACGCAAGCTGATGAAGGTTGAGCAGTGGATGTGCTGTATATGGACTTCAGTAAAGCATTTGATATAAAGTTCTCCGAAGTTGGCTCATTCAGAAAGTTAGGAGGTATGGGGTAGATTGAGATTTGGCTGTCTGTGTACAGAATTAGCTGGCTGAAAGTGGGCAGCGTGTAGCCATTCACAACTGGTAGTGGTAAGAATGCAAAGTCTGAATCTGATCCATGGAAAGATTGAAGCTGGGAGCAGGAGTAGGTAATTTCTCCAGTCAAAACTAATCAAAGATTCATTGTGATCATTGCTGAGCATCCAACTCAGGACCCTGTCAGTGCTTATACACAACAATCTTGCAACCTTGTAGCTCGAAGGATTATGTATCTCTCACTTTTGAAATCAGACTTCAGTTTCCTTCGGTGACAGGCTCAAAACACACTGGGTGAAACGATTAATCTTCATCTCCATTCTGAATTATTCACCGTGTCTTTGTTAACTCTGTCTGATTTTTCGGGCATGTTCTGTCATCCTTCTTGCGTCAATTTTATCGAGTCCTGTTTGAATATTCTTTGGTTTATATGAAATCCCCGTTATTCTACTCAATTGCATTGAATACTCATAACCGATTCGAACGCATCTCATGCCTCAGTGCGACCATTCCAGTGATTAATTTGATAAATGTTCACAGCAGATTCTCCATTTCCACAAAACCCGTCTTCATTCAAGGAAATTAGAATTGTGTTCAATACTCTAGGTGTGGCCGCACCAGGACCCTGTATAATTACTGGACGATGTCCTTGTTCCTATGCTTCAATAGTCTCACTATTTTCTCCCTGCTCAGAGGATGTGTCATGAACGCAAGAGTCCAAAGTGATGAGGGTGCCAGCTGAATGTGAATGTCGTTCATCTTATACAGAATTCGCACAGCAGATTATAGGTAGACAGTTCTGAATTTTTGCAGCTGTTTACAAACTGTCCCACTGAGCAAAACAGTACTCTTTCATAAAACAGTGGCAGATATCCTCAAAGTCAAGATGACTCGTTGTTTCGAAAGGGAATGCGCATTTCCCAGTCCTCCAGTTACTTTCATGGATGAATTCATCTAATAGCTGCTGGTAATAACATCATCCAATAAATGTATCTCTCATGGACTCCTTCCCCCTCACCCATTGTGTACCACAGATTATACCAATAGACCTAACACTATCTTATTGCTTGATCTGATCTCCATCAATTTTCGTTTCGGTTTGTTTCAGAATTACAGGAATGTCTGTTTGCTTTTGTTTGAGACTGTCAACAAATTTTGTTTATGGATGTTTCATATCTCGGCAAATATATTATGCTTCTGTTTATTTCTGGTCTCCATCAATTCCGATTTCTGTTTGTTTTATATTTGCAGCAACATTTGTTTGCTTCAGATTTATTGCAATTTCTGATTTGATCTTTTCAATCTGATCTGTTGAGTTTATCCGGTATTTTCTGCTTTCATTAGTTTCAGACCTCAGGCATCCACAGTTCTTTGTTTTATGATAGCGCAGCAGAATAATTTAGCTAAACATTTGCTGGCGTTGGAAGGGATTTTTCTTATTGATGGACATTGAAGTCCCATTCCCAGAATATATTGTGGCTCTTAACGTAAATAAACACCGATTTGTATGATGCAGAGTAATGCTCCGTGGCATTCGTTTCACGCGAGTTTTCATGAGGCCAGGGATCAATTTTTTCGATTCCTGGGGTAACCGCCTTCTTTCTGCATCCCGATGTGCCAGGTTCTGACAATTGTCTGTCGCTCAGTTGGTCAGAAAATGTCCAGGCAGAAATTCTGGTGCCAGTGACATTGACTGCATAAGCTATTTGTTTAAATAAAAATATGTTCACCTGATGTTTGATTGATCGATGGGAAAGCATTCCCAATTTTAGAATTAGTGATAAGAAGATACTTGATAGTGCTGGCTTAGTGTTGCAATTCTCAGCACCTTGATCAATGTTGGGTGATCAGTGTAAATTTCATACTTTATTCAGATTTTCTTAAGAAATAGGAACATGAGTTGTTTCATTGTTTCTACAAGGTCACTCACGCCTGTTTTGCCTTTCAATGGATCTTGACTGATCCAAAATTCGTCACGTTCACTTTCCTGCCAATTTGCATGCAACTTCGTTTCCCATACTAATGAAAAATCTTCTATTGCAACCTTTAATAAATATAACGGCTCCGTCCGCAAATCTCTACATGGAATCGAGTACCAAAGACTCCAAACCATCGATGAGAAGAAAATCTTCTCATTTAAGTCGTAATTTGACCCATTTAAATCTGAAGCAATGTCCTTTTACCTTCAGCTGTGCCATGAGTGGTAAGATCCTCTCAGCACTGAACTGCCAACACCCTTAAGAATCCTTTATGTTATAAGGATAATACATCACATTCTTCTCAACTCCAATGATGGAGTCCCGAAATGTTCTCCATCAATACGTACAGACCAGAGATCTTCCTGATGAACCTCATCTGAACTGCAATCTATTAAATGTTGTATTTCCTCAAATAACTCGACAAATACTCTGAGTACTCCAGATGAGGTCTCACCAACACCTTCACCAGTTGCGGTCAGCCTTGTCTATTCGTACACTTCATCGTCCTTGAAATAATAATCATTAGGTTCCAGCTTGTCTCCTGCACCAAGTCTGATAGTTTTCGATGTTAATGCAAACATGGCATGAATTCATTTTTACGTGCAGTATTTCGTTGTTGCAAGAAGAACAAAGAACAAAGATCCTTGCAGCACAGAAGCAGGCATTTTCGATCCTCCAAGCATGCGCTAATTTAGATCCTCTATCTAAACCTGCTGCCTATTTTCTAAGGAACTTTAATCCTTCACTCCCTGCCCATTCATTTGTCTGTCTCGGTACTTCTTCATTCACCCGATCATTCCCGAAAACATCCGCTGTCAACGCATTCCAGGCGCACACCAATTTCTGCGTGAAAAACTTTTCACGTATATCTCCCTTAAACTTGTCCCATCTCACTTTGAACTCGTAACGAGGAGTGATTGAGTCTTCCACGATGGGAAAATCTTTCTTGTAATTCACAGTATCTACACCACTCGTGATTTTGCAGACCACAATCAGGATCCCCTCAACCTCCGCCTTCCCAATGTAAATATCCGAATCAACTCAACCTCCGCTCATATCAAGCAAGCTCCATACCAGGTAACATCCCAGCGAACCTCCTCTGCACCGTCTCCAAAGCATCTGCATCCTTTTCGTAATGTGGTGACCAGAACTGTATGCAATATTCCAAATGTGGCCGAACGAAAGACTTATACAACTGTAACATGACCTGTCAACTCTTGTACTCCGTCTGATGAAAGAGAGCATCCCGTATACGTCCTTGACCGTTCGGCTGGCCCGCGTTTCCACCTTCAGTGAACAATGGACCTGAACACCCAAAACTCTCTGTACTTCAAGTTTCTGCAGGACTTTTTCATTTACTGTAGATTTCGGTTTTGAAATTGCATCTTCCTAAATGCATCACCATACATTTGTTTAGATTGAGTTATTTCTCAGCCCAAATCTTCAATCTACCTGTATTCTGCTGTATTGTCTGTCAGTCCATTTCACTAACTACTGCTTCACTAATCTTAGATCCATCTGCAAAATTTCTCAAGAGACAAAACGTGTTTCCATTGAATTCATTTCTGTATATCATAAACAACATATCACAAACATCTTTGTGGGATACCACGAGACGCAGGTCTCCATTTTGAGAAGCTCCCTTCCACTAGGAACGGGGCGGCACGGTGGCACAGTGGCACAGTGGTTAGCACTGCTGCCTTACAGCGCCAGGGACCTGGGTTCAATTCCCGCCTCAGGCGACTGACTGTGTGGAGTTTGCACGTTCTCCTCGTGTCTGTGTGGGTTTCCTCCGGGTGTTTCGGTTTCCCTCCCACAGTCCAAAGATGTGCAGGTCAGGTGAATGGGCCATGCTAAATTGCCCGTAGTGTTAGATAAGGGGCTTATGTAGGGGTATGGGTGGGTTGCGCTTCGGCGGGTCGGTGTGGACTTGTTGGGCCAAAGGGCCAGTTTCCACACTGTAAGTAATCTAATCTAATCTAAACTACTACTCTCTGTCTCCAGTTGTCTATGCATTTAGCTCAAACATGTTGAATCCACATGCGACTTCACATTCTTCATCAGCCTACCATGGGAAAACTTATCAAATGCCTTAATAAAGTCCATGCATGTGACATCTACATCCCTTCCCTCATCATTCACTTTGTCTCCTCTTCAAAGAATTCTATCAGATGTGTAAGGCATTATCTTCGCTGAACAACACCATTCTCCCTATCACGGGCAAGTTCATTGTCTTTCAAATGATTAGTTCTCCTCACCATTCACTTCTTCTCCGTTTTCTGTCCTACCCACTGCCTTAATCCTGCGTCGACATAATTTTCCCCAAACCCGGTGACATTTTAACGATAGTAGAAATTTACTAGGTGAATGTAGTCTTTTATTATGAAGACCAGCCAATAAAATTATTTCCAGGTGATTCAATTGCGTTGTGTATTTCAGTGAATCGATATTTTCTTTGACACATGCAAGAAATATTTGGATCAACAATCGGAGTTCTTCAACCTACTTTGGAAAGAGAGCTTTGTGATAAACCTCGGCTAGGAGTAATTTCAGAAACGTCAAAGTCACATTACTCAGCCATATCTCTGGACACGGACAATTGCCAGCACACACAAGATGTGAAAACAAAAGGTATTGAGAAGTCTCTTTTACCATCGACAAAAAATAGTTTCCTGGGACTGAGTTTTTTTTTAATCACCAGCTCGCACCACATGTTAACAATGTGATTGTTCCACTGACTGACTTGTTGAAGAAGTGTTTAAAATTTCAGGGGACGGATGAATGTCGAAATGAATTTGACCATTAACCCAGTCTTGGCCACATATGGCTATGCAAAGCCTTTCAAGGTGGCTGTCGATACGAGTGATTTATGTGACGGGACTGTAATCTTACAAGAATAAGACGAGAAGAAAGAAAAAATGTCTATTTAGTATTCTCTTCCAGACAACTAAATGATGATCAACAAAAGTAGTCTGTACTAATCGAAAGAGACCTTTGGTCTCGTTCTTTGTTTGCAAAATGTCAACTTTGATGTTGCCAATGTGAGTCACTTGCAAAGACAGATCATAACCCCTCAAAATTTGTGAGAAAAATAAATAAAGACTATTAATATGGAGCTTGTTATTGGAGCAATTCAGTTTGAAAACATATACGTGACAGGATGACAAAACGCATTTGCAGATGCGATGTCATAAATGTGATGAAGGAAGACCGATGTGTTCGGTGGCGCGAGAAAATGGATTGAAATTGACAGCAGGAGAGAAGATGTGCTTTGCAGTGTATTGATATCGTAAAGGGAAAGATTTCTGAAAATCAATCTGTCTTGGGATGATAATGGTCCACGTTTTTCTCATTTGGGTCTGCTGCGGCATTTTAGTTTGTCCTTTTTTTGTGAAGCAAGGTTGAAACAGAGGGAGTGCTTACTTTGCTCAGAGCCACCACAGTAACCAACTTGTGATGTCTTGTTCCTTTTTCACGTTGGAACAACAGAAGCAGTCTGAATGGTTGCGGGTAACTCCGGCAGACGAAAATTTGTAGTCGAAGCTTTTCACAGTGCTGAGGTCAGGGTGTTGAATGTAGAATCTTTTATTCCACTGTCTGTGGAAGGTAAAATCTTGCCATCATTTTGTGCTGTTATACTTGCATTTCATTCAATCTGTTTTGTTGACTTTGCCTTTGTCAAGTGTATGCACATACGATGTAACTATATTCCAAACATTAATTTGGAGCATTCAATATAGCTAATGTTTTGCTAAGTACTTCGATAGAATGTTGTTGTGCTTTTTTTTAAAAGAGTCTGCATTTTGGGAGCAGTGTAAAAAATAAAGTGCATGGTTTCATGATGAGTAGTTTGACTAATGAAATTGCACCTGCAACGCAAACCTTACAGTTTTATTGAAGATTTGAATAAGTCAAGTTCCAGTCTCGCGGTGGCTGTATGTATTCTTAATACATTTTCAGGGGTTTTGGTCTGTTCATAAAAAGAAGTGTCATCGCTGTCTCTTCAATGTAATCACTAAGATCCACAAATCTTAATTTATGACTGAATTGGTG
This sequence comes from Hemiscyllium ocellatum, assembly GCF_020745735.1. NCBI lineage: Eukaryota > Metazoa > Chordata > Chondrichthyes > Orectolobiformes > Hemiscylliidae > Hemiscyllium > Hemiscyllium ocellatum. The sequence continues at coordinate 11,975 of NW_026867785.1, forward strand.
AAGCTGTTATTATAAATAAAATGCTCCCAACTGAAGTTACAATGGTCACATCTTCTCAAACTCTTTGCCTTCACTGCGGTGTGGTGATCCTCTGGTTAATCTCACTGCCAATCTTCTGTCTGTAATAGAATTGTGCATTTATGTACCTGGCAATTTATTGGATCATGATTTGCACACAAGTTGATGGATCTTTGAATCATAATGTTATAAGTCAATATATTTTTCAATACTGCTTTAACCAGAAGCATCAACTCAACGCAATATCGTTTGTAAGGTAAATGTTTCAGCATGATTACCAACTGCTTTCCATAAAACATATATACGTTGAGAAACAATGTGAGCACCCAAATTTGAGGAGGCACACATATCCTATTGCAACAAATGATAATGTGGACTGTTACAATAGCACGACATTTAACACTAAAATGACTAATTGGTTTTACGGTTTTCTAAACTGTGTCTGCGAGGTGCCCACTCTTCAAAGGAGCTCCCTTGAACACAATGAACTCCATGGTTTCTTCCATCTCTATTGACACTGCAGTCACAGACAAAAGAAAAGAACACTGATAAGATAATCTCTTCAATCGACAGCAATACAGATGTAACTCCTTCAGTTAATTAGAGATTGGACACCCACTCTCCAGTTCTGTATCGATTTGAAAAGCAGCCTACCTACAGTTTTCGTCCAGATTACTTGGGGCTTCCACTGGAAGCGCTGTGCACATTTGTATTTTACATGCATCCCGATGCTATTGCACTTGACTGATCACAGTGAATCGCGTTTTTACGAACTAACGGTGCAATTCACTTCCACAGAATGTATTTCCAAGTAAGTCTGAAGACAGAACATTCAAAAAAACACTTTGAAAGCGATTAAACTCGAATACGTTGGCAATGCGTATAGCTTCAGACGTTCACGTTGTGTCACAAAAAATGAATGAAATGCTACTGTCAGGCACTACTGAAGTTAATAATGTTTTAAATCTTTGGTTTCTTTATTGTGTTGATGCAATGACATCTCAACAGCACTTCATTCATGGAAGTTAAAACCGCACCGCAGCTCTTTCGCGGCCACTTGTACAATTTCTACTCTAATTTAGACTGCAGCCTAGTACAAAGGCAAGACTGAGTTTTGGAATACTGAAGCTGGCAACTCACCTCCTGTCTCCACAAAAACTAGACGCTGCCAAAAGCATAATTATCAAGTGTGTGATGGAGTACGCCCTATTTTACTGGACGTGCGGAGCTTCACAGCACACTCAAGACTTCGACAACTTTATTGCTGCTCCTTCAGCGTGGCTGTGGCAAACCCTCAGAATTGCCACTCTCAGGGCACTGCAGTCTACTTCCGTGAATGCAATGGGTGAATAAAAAGAAAACACAACTACACGCAATATTCCTTTTGTGGGTCTCTCACATATTCTCAGTAACTTAAAAGTTGTGCATTCATCTTCGCACCAACGTATCAAAAAGGAGCACACCCCATCAGTCTCCTTCATTATGCTTTCTGTTCATGTAATAGCTTCTAGGAACTCATCAGCCTGAAGATCTAAATCCATCTGCAGCATTAGGTTTTGCATTGACTCACTGTTGAAATACACTTGTTACTTTTTTAACGTTTTAAAACAAACTGAGCAGCTAGACATTTTACAGCCTCATTTTTTCCAGCTGGCTGATTTGTGTCCACTGGTTCATCTCATCTTTGTGCGTCTGCAATCTCATTCTGTCCTTTATATAGCACCCAACCTTGCCTATTTTGTGATGCCACATCTGCTCTCTTTTCATTTAATCACAAGGCTAAAAAAAAATGCACGACCTCTGTTTATGCATGTTTTGTTTGCTGATCAGATTTAATCATCTGCTTTCCACTTTTTCTGAAAAATACATTGCATACACGTAGAACATTTTTATATGCCTAAATGTTAGCTGCTGGTATTTTCTCAGAAGTGTTCTTTCTTTCTTTATTTTGCTTTATCACCTCACCTTGACGCCTTTTTCTTCCACTTTATTATCAATTCTCATTTGTATCAGACGACTGTCATAAACATTGTTACCTCTTTATCTTAGCTCCTTTGTCAATCAAGGTGTTCGTACTTATTGTCCTACCTTTCAGTGTGTGACAAAGCGCCATGATTATCGCTGGGATATCTTTCCTTTAAAGGTAGCCCATTGTCTAGTTGTAGTCCCTCCCAAAACCCTCTCATTGCAGTGTTTCTGTCACTGTCTCTATTCTGCCTCATTTTCTTCAAGGACATTCGTGAACAGGTGGGCTTTACCGATAGTAGACAATTGATTCATGGTCATAAATACACTATTCATTCCAGATTATAATTTTTTTGAATTCATATTCCACCATCTCCAGTTGTGGGATATAAACCCGAGTGCCCAGAACATGATGTGGGTCTCTCGATCAACAATGCTGAAATAATACCACTTGATCATCTCTATGTCACTTACATTATAAATGCAATAATATACATTTGAGTAATAGTTGTTCCTCATTCCAATTACTTTGCAATATCATAATCTGTCACTAATCCTTCTGGAAGAATTTTTCTCTTGTACGTCGCTCTCGCAAGTCTATTGACCAATATAAGTGCATCTTTGCTGCTCTTTAGATCTTCTCAAACTGATTGTGTAATTGAATCGTTTGAAACATCCTTTATCTGTAAAGATTGGAAAGGAGGGCCAGATGGTTCTCATTGAGATTGAGATCCTTGATTGGGTCACTAGTTTTGACCAAACAGAAAACCCTTGAATGACAAATCTAAATAGGAAAATTAGGGAAGCTATCCATTCTATGATTTGGCTGTGAGAAGGTTCCTCGGAATCCATGTATTGTGCATGTGTAAATCTATGGTAACTTGATGGCAGGACACGTCCCTTTTTGGAGTTAATTCATTGGTGATAAAAGAAAATTTCCTTCCAATAGTGTCTTTGAATTGCGGGAAGTGTTTCTGGTATCATGCATTTGTTTGGGAAGTTTGATTCGTTCAATTTTGCCTTTGCAGGCTGGGCCCATTATGCAGACTGAATTCATGTTTTTCTTTCTGGGCAAATGACATTGAAGGCAGATAAATACCAGCGAACAATTCTTCTGACTGCTTGTAGACTAGGAGCTTTTTTTCGAGTCTTAGGAAATCTTTTTTTCTCTGAGTCACGAGGTAATAAAACGTTTCAACAGTTTACGGGTTTAGATCATAACGATTATGCACCCAAGCCTCCCCTAATTCTGACATGCTGTTGGTTTTATTCAGCAGTTCGAGAACCAAGTGAATCAGCATTGAGATTTTTGACGAAGTTCGGACGACTGCAAAAGTGATAAGATTTTGGGTAGTCCTCAATAACATGTTGACAGACTGACTAGTATCTGGGATTAATGATGCAACTATGCAAAAACGTCTCACAGCTGAATCCGAATTGGAATTAAATCAAAGATTACAACTTCTTTGCCATCAGAAAACATGGCAAGTAGAGCATGGTAGCTCAGGCATCCTAATAGATGTGGACACACTCACTTGTCCAACTCAGCTTCTGGAATAACATTTGAATGTAAGCAATTTTAAACACTGACGCAGGATACCCCCTAAGCAGAGGACTATAGTGCATTACAGAGCAAAATCCGGAAACCAGTCTGATCATCAGCCGAAAGGCTAAAATATGTTTCTTGATCGGGGCCATCAAGACATTACTTCCTGCTGGTATGTGGACTCGAGGGAGCAAAGAAATCCGACAAGGCCTTACTAACATAAAGATACCTCATACTCGATATTCAGGCAAGCGCTATCCTGGAAAGTGGAAATGCATGCAACTTGGCAGTGTTAAATCAAAATAAGAATCAAAGAAAATAAATCTTTGGCTAAATGGTCACGGAATTAAATGGAGATCAAAACCTGCGCTGTATTACGCTGCACGAGGCTTCTTCAGTGATTACAGAAACAGTCGTTAACAAGATTCAGTTCAGAATTCAACCCTGATATTTGCTTGAGACGGCGACCAAACTGAGAACATAAATTGTGGAACGATTACAGATGAAAGGCACAACTTCCATTCAGGCCTCCTCTGAGCAGTTTGTGCAGTTATTACTGATTATAGCAAAAGGTCCGAGCTTGATTGGGTGAAACCGGTTGAGAAAGATTCACTCTGATGGCCATAACTTTCGTCAATTGGCTGCCAGCGTGAAGTCATAATTATAGACCTGACGGATTTTCAGGAAGGTCTGAGCACTATCAAAGGAGAGAAGACTGTCGTGCATGTTGACCAGGAAGCAATTCCACATTTCTTCAAGACCTTACATGCAAATGTAGAGGAAGAAATCATGAGATTGGAAAATTAAGTGATTATTAAATCAGTGCAGTTTAAGAATAGGTAGCACTGGTATTATTAATGTGAAAGTTTAACAGATCGATTTTCCTTTGTAGGAACATTACGCAAAGGATAAATCAATGCTCACCGCTCGATAAATACCCAATAACACGTACAGACACTTTAATGCAGACCCAGCAGCTACTCGGGTGCAGATTTTCTTCACAAACTGCGCAAAGAACCAAGTAAACCTTGAGTTGTGACAGACGAGGATTCCCAAAAGCATGCTATAATTAATACCAATAATGTTACATAAGAGACTATTTTTCGGCATGTCATCGGCATGTGCCCTTTTCGAATGGACAGTGGAGAGGACACATTGCAAATTTTAGCCAAAGTTACCTTCCGAACGAAAGCCATAATAATAACCTTGAGGGCCAATAGGGAACAATTGGACAGAATGCTTATATGTTTCTCCAGGGAGTGTATGAGCTTTAAAAGGGGAAAGGGCTTGTTTCAGACAATCCAAATTACTTACTTGGGCTGTCCCAGATGCTCTGGCTGTAAGATACGTGCTACTGCCCTATACACGCTTTCTGCATCAAAGTATGATTCAGAATCAGAAGAACAAGACTTGGAAATTACAAGAAAATGAATCAGAGAAACTGAGGACTGCCGATGCTGGGATCAGAGTCGAAGAGTGTTAGATTAGATTAGATTACTTACAGTGTGGAAACAGGCCCTTCGGTCCAACAAGTCCACACCGACCCGCCGAAGCGCCACCCACCCATACCCCTACATTTACCCCTTACCTAACACTACGGGCAATTTAGCATGGCCAATTCACCTGACCCTCACATCTTTGGACTGTGGGAGGAAACCGGAGCACCCGGAGGAAACCCAAGCAGACACGGGGAGAACGTGCAAACTCCACACAGTCAGTCGCCTGAGTCGGGAATGACCCCGGGTCTCAGGCACTGTGAGGCAACAGTGCTAACCACTGTGCCACCGTGCCGCCCACTGTTGTGCTGGAAAAATATAGCCGATCAGACAGCATCCAAGTAGCAAGAGAGTGATGTTCCAGGCATATGCACTTCATCAAGAAAAGCCTACATCTCTGGAAATAGGAGTCAGGGATTTAGAAATTTAAATGCGGGCCAGGTGTATCTCTTTGACTGTAATATATTTCATTGATATCCTTCATCGCTTAGTCAAATCCTCCTTTGATGCGACAGCCCTATTTATATCAATTAACATCAGCTGGGCCAAAAAACACACCGACTGCATTTCGAGATACTCCAAGGACACAAACACAAGACAGCACCAACTCCATCAGCAAGGACAACAATCTTGAGTTGGTAAACCTGTGTCTCACGACTCAATTTCATGTCGAATGACAAGACATACAAATAAAATCAACAGAACACAAATGGGATCACCGTCATCAGGCTTCTTGGCAGAAGCTTTAATACAGAAGTTCGAAAAAACTCCCCACGATACAACCCAAAACGTATTAAATCCGAGGAAACCTCCAGCATAATCAACACCATCCTTAACTGCATAAATTTCATAATGGAGGTGGTCAATAACAACCACCTCCTCTTCCTCGATGTCACAGAGGAACGAACATTTAATGAATAAATGCAGATCAGCATCTAATGGAAAATACCACACACAGAACAGATACTCAACAACAGAGCAATCATTCCAATACCCACAACCCGAGCTGCATCAGGATATTATTTCAATGAGAGATAACAAACTGCATCTCCCAGTAACGTCAAGCAACAGAATAAATTTACCAACATAGCAGATTAAAGCAGAATGGGTAATTGATGTGAAAAACCGTCCGCTGATACTTAAAGAACAAACAAAAACAAGTAGACACAACACATCCAGAAACCCTAGCCGTACGAACATACAATCAAAGGGGTGTCGGAGATGACTACTTTGACTCCTTTGTTCATGTTAGGCAACAAGTCTGCCAACACATGAAAAAGCTACTAATGAACCGAAAGGACCCGATACCAACTAACAGCAAAGCGAATGTCATTTACAAAGTGCCATGCAGGGACTGTAAGAAAAACTTCGTTGGTCAGATTGGCAGAAAAGCAGCCACCAGAATAAATGAATAAAACTAGCCTTAAAACACATGATACATTATCTCTCGTCTCCTTTCATTCAGAGGACACCGCCTCAACTGGGCCAACGCATCCATCTAATGATAGGCTAAACAGAGACACGCATAGTATACCTAACGGTCTGACTTTCAAACCGGAACTTAATCAATAAACAGATCGATTTAGACTCCATTTATCAACTTCTGAGAAAAAGAACCAGAAATGTTATTACTTGTCTTCAGAGACCAAGGCACACAAATAGAAATCTGGACAGAACATCAGCATTTCACCGGAGTCTCATGGATGATGTTAGCCTTCTGAAAACAAACCTGCCAGATCAGCACAAAAACGTACAATCTGAGCACAAAGCTGAGCTAAAATTCTTCTCAAAAATCGTCCACTCGTTATGTGTGGTAAGCAAGTTTGAATGCCCTTATCGCTGCAGTGATAGGTCAGTGTCCGTGCTGCCTCACAGCGCCATAGACCCGAGTTCTCTTCCCGCCTTGGGCAACTGTCTCTGTAAATTTTATGCATTCTTCTCGTGTATTTGTGGGGTTCCTCCGCGTGCTTCGGTTTCCTCCCACTGTCCAAAGATGTACAGATCAGGAGAATTGGCCATGCTAAATTGTCCGTCGTGTTAGTTGAATTAGTCAGGGGTAAATGTAGCGGAAGGGATCTGGGTGGGTTGCTTTTCGGAGGGTCGGTGTCGACTTGTTGAGCCGGGAATCTAATCAAGGAAATCTAATCAGCTTCCGCCAGCAGTGCCCCGCTTTCATCGGACTTGCTGGGTGAATCCTGGACAATCCTGATCAATATTCTTGGTCATTGTGGATACTCATTCAAAGTAGTTTAATGTGCATAGCGTTCATTTGGCAAACTCAAGACCTATACCTAGAATGTTGCCAGCTTAGATTGAGATGCACAACCTCCTGGAAGTTTTGACCACGGACAATTGGACAAACGTTTCAGCAGGACATATGGGTATTGCCTAAAGTTGAATGGCATTCACCGTATTCAGTGATAGAAACGAGGGCCAGGTGGATCACATTGACTGTGCTCCTTCATTGTGCCAATGGGGGAGCCCTGGCTGGAAGACAAAAAAAACTGAAGATTCAGAGAGTCTCCTCATTCTCGGGTCTAACTTTGTACTGGTTGGTCAGAAACACCAGTCCCCCAGCAAAAGCACAACAGAAAACAAGATAAACTTGTGGATCATAAAGTCTTGTCGTTGTAGCGTTTGGCTCTGGTCTGGGCGATAAGAGCCCACATACCTTGAATATGACAAGTGACATGGCGAAAAAAACACAAGAGTTTCAGAGTGTCTGCTCATTCATAATCTGACTGTGGGCAAGCTAGTCACAGTCCACGTGTAAACTAAATGCGACTTCGTAATAGGAAAATTGCCTCCTTGGAGTTATTTCACGTGCCAGCACTTAAATGCCATCCTCGACGAACACCAACACCTGTCATTTTTTCCTCCTTCCTCTATTTCTGATGATTCTTCGTACCCAGGAAAATTTGCTATCCCGGTAATGTCCTTGTGTATTTCAGTCGGCCTGCCACATACTAATTTATTTTTCTGTCTCTCTCTCTCTCTCTCTCTCGCTCTCTCAATTTGTCGACTTTCTCCCTCACTCTATCTTTTGCTCTCAAAGTGTCACTAACCGTCTTTCTCTTACCTACTGTGAATCCTCTTGCAAGGATGCCTTCCTTGAAGAAGCTCTCTTCCTCCAAATATCGCATCTCCATCGCCCCTCCCCCAAGTCCATCCTCCCTACCTTTTATCTTAGCCTGCTGGACACACTTACCTCATTCCTGAAGAAGGGCTTATGCGCGAAATGTCGAATCTCCTGTTCCTAGGATGCTGCCTGACCTGCTGCGCTTTTCCAGCAACACGTTTTCAGTTCTTTATCTGGCTGTCGTCTTGCTCCTTATGTATGTGTGTCTGTGTCCCTCTCTCCCGAAAAGTTCCTTTCGCTCTACCCCCAAGTTTCTCCCCCCTCTCACTCGCATTTTCCCTGCCTGTCTCTCTCCAGCTCGCGCTCTCCCTATCTGACTGCCTCTATTTATCATCCTTTCGGTTCCCTATTCTTTCTCTTTCCATATTTCTTTCTGTCCACCTCTCTCTCCCCCGGCGAAACTTGTTCTTTTTTGTAACTCTTTCTCTCTGCATCTTCCTGTTAATGCCTCGTCTTAAACCCATTCTTTATCTTTCACGCTCGGATAAATCGTCCAAAATCTCTCCTTATACTCTCATATTCTGTCTTTCATTGTCCATGTTCCTTTCATTCTCGCTCCTTTGCAAAGGCTGCATACTTTCTTTTGCAATCGCTTGATCACGGTGCCTGATTGAAACTAAGTGAGTAGTTTAAGTAAGCATGGATTGTGGAAATAATTTTGCCACATTTAAAAAAAAGGTCCAAATTATGTTTATGGTTCACACAGCAGCTGTAGAAGTGGGCAATGGTTGTGGTGGGGAGCGGACAGTAGTTTCAAAGGAAAGTTGGTTTTGGGGTCTGCAATCAGATGTAGATTCGGCAGGACATATGTAGCTGAGTGATCAGTGGACGAGTAAGTAGTTGTTGATGCGAATGGCCTTCCGCCTACCAAAAGCTGGGAAACTGGTTCCGTGTGTCTGAAGAAGTCTTGCGTTTGCAGGCTTTGGCACAAGATGTTAGACCTTGTAAAAACAACTCATGCCTGAAGATCGTCAGCTTAATTCCCCTAATCAGTCGCTGTAATTCTAAGGCCTGTGCATTTTCTGTGGTAAGACAAACTCCACCGTAATACACAGTCTGCAATAACGCAATTCCATCAGTATGAGGCAAATGATATTTGCACACACAGCAATCTTCAAACCGTGTTTATTCCACGACAATGCAATATCTACAGAAGTGCAGTAATTTCAATGTGTTGTCATTGGTAATTCAAAGTTTACAGGTTTAGACACTCGACCTTGAGACAGTCAACATTGTGTAACCTATGCATTTTCCACATTAATGCAGTGTTTTCAGAGTGGGCCAACGAATATTTGTCAATCAGCATGCCCATTCTGTATATTTTGAATAGAAAAGCAATGTCTAAACTTTGGGAGACAGATATTTGAGCATTCATCTGTGTGCATCCTTTATATTAAACACCCGAGCGCACCATGAGGTATTGTAACCTTTCAAGTCTTTCCCATGGGTCAGTACACAATTTATTGAACTTTAAGAGACAGAAAAGAGAGTTGAGACTAGGTGCAGATACTGAAGAGATCGATGGCGTGTCCAGAATGATCAGAAATTGTTTTCTCTCGAATCACTGGGTTGAAGTATTTCTGTTAATTGTGTAAGTCCAGGATTTTATCCTGCGTTTGCAGCCCTTAGAAAGAAATAGTCTCCAGCTTATTTTCACCCACTGCGTTGCTCTTAAAGATCTACCAATAGTAGACAAGCTACTGAGGGCTCTTGTGGTGGCATGAAAGTGTCCCTATTTTGGTCATCGGATGCCTGGGTTCATCTCCAATATCTCCACATCTGGATAGGAAACACGAGACGTAAGTTAAAATGACTGCAATACGTTGTTCTGAATTAAGAATGATTGCTGTTTGTTGAGGCCAGCATTCGCAAGGGGAAAGCAAACGCACTCTGTTTAAACTCTTCACAATTCAGTTCACAATGATGTATTTGGATCTTAGAAAGAAGCTGCAAAATCATGCTTACGGCATCACTTTCTTTTTCTAATCATTTGTTGCGACTCTACATTTCGATTAAACAGCAAGATTGCTTCACGTGACTGAGCAAACATCAGCTCCCCTCCCCATGAAAGGGTACAGTTAATCAATATTGAAAATAGATTTACTCAATTTTCAACTGAGCAGTCTCCGAGTTGTCATTTTTTTTCTCCTATGCTGACTGAATCTCCACCAATGTCAAACCTTACGTGGAAGCAGGCCTTGCGATTTACTCGGAGTAAACCTTGAAGAAACGAAATGACATTTTCGGACGTACCTGTGTGTAAATTGGCTGCCTTGTCTCTCCTCATTGTGATGGCACTCATTAGTCATTGCTTGTCTCTTCAGAACTCTAAGATGTCTTGGAAATCTAGCAAAGGCTGTCAGTTACTTCAGGTGTGGCACAGTGGCTCAGTGGTTAGCACTGCTTCCTCACAGCACCAGGGTTCAATTGCAGCCTCGGGCGACTGTCTGCGTGGAGTTTGCACATTCTCCACGGGTCTGTGCGGGTTTTGCCCGGGTGCTCCTGTTTCCTCCCACAGTCCAAACATGTGCAGGTGAATTAGCCTTGCTAATTTCCCCATAGGTTATGTGCATTAGCCAGAGGGAAATAGATCCGGGTGGGTTACTCTTCGGAGGGTCACTGTGGACTTGTTGACCCGAACAGCCTATTTCCACACTGTAGGGAATCTATTCTAATCATATATCTGGACCTTTCTGTTTTCTGCGCTTTCCTTCGTTCTCTCTCTCATTTCGTCTCTATCTATCTTTGCTTTTCTAACTCGCTGCATCGACCTGGCGTTTTCTCACTCTGCATTCATCAATGATCTCTTCATCAATCTCCCTCTCTCTCTCTCTCTACTTTTCTCCATCATCACGTCTAGTCTTGCCCTATTCATGTGTATCAGTATCGCCGAAGGATCAATTCTGGTGGGAGCCGACGCAAAGATCACATTAGAAAAAAGAATTTCTCCTGTTGAATAGGATCATATTTGTTTTAAGATTCCATACCTCCACTTCCCTTTCCGTTCCCTGTAGTCATTGATTTCCCCGCTGAGGAAGAGCGTCTCGATCTTAGGCTTAAATAAACACAAGGATTCTGACCTGAACATCTCTCTCCAGCAAGAGTGTCAAGAAGTGACAAACCTCGGAGAAAATGAATTCTTCTTGATCTCAATATTAACTTGGTGCCTTTTATTCTGAGACTTTGGTCCTCATTTCCCCGATGAGTGGAAACATCATGGAATATACTCGTATGAAGATGCTTTAGATTCATACATATTACTTATCTTCTTCTAAACAACAGTCAATAAATTCTCAACCTCTTCAGCCTTTGCTCAGACACAGCTTTAATAATATGATCATGCCGGTGAACATTCTCTTCCCAGCCTCCAACGAAATGACATTTCCTTCAATAAGGGAACAAAAAGTGCTATCAGCACTCCATATATGGTCTCACCAGCACATTGTTCAAATTCAATAAGACTTACCTCTGCTTACACTCTACGCTTTTAAAGATTGGCCGACATTCCATTAACCTTCCCGATAACCTGTTGTTCCTGTGCGTATGCTTTCTGTGTTCCTTACATGCGTGTCAAATCTCTTTGTCTGGCGTTTTTATGACATTTGTCGAGATTTAACTAAAATTCCTATCATTTCATACCCTCCGTTATGAACAGATTGAGACAGAGCTGACAATTCTAATTTTTCTTTTTAAGTTACCTGGTCTTTAACAAAACCAAATCAAAGCCTGTATGCACGTTAGCATGCATACAGTTCCAGATAGTCACTTTAACTGGTTGCACGTTAACACGTGGAGCTTGCACGTTGTGTGCATATGAGCAGGAAAGGTTATCCTTTACTGTTTAATTTGACATATTTGTGTGCTTCATTTATCTGCCTGTCAAAGTTCGGAGCTTAGCTAAAAATTGGGGAAAGCGATGATCTCGCTTTTTTTTTATCCACATGTTGTTCAGGCCGTTCCTACTTTTCGAAGATTAAATCTGAGATTTATATTTCAAGGTTTGTATACCTCCCGTTGAAGGGTAGGACAAGGACTAACGGACCTTGAAGGCTGTTCTTATATTTAATTAATTGAATAATTCTCAATGCTTTGGTTCCATCAGCTCATCTTCACCGATCAATGGAACTCTCCAACTGCCTAGAAAACTCTCCATCTGTAGCTGTCCGTTTTGTCCGTCTCACGCTTTGAAATGTTTCACTCTAAAATGTTAAACTTCAGTCCGTATCTGCAGCTACACCTCCCGCCATCAATGCTAACTAGCCTTACTTTGAGTCTGTTGTGCTCTTCGGTTTCATGTAATATCCGGACTGGGTTTCTCTCTGCTGAGATTGGTTGCTTGTTGTCAGCTGGCAAACCAACACACACACACACACACACATCCATACACATATATATGTACACAGACATCCCATCCAATTGTCCAACCACCCACTCAAAACGATATGCCGGCATTGCAATGTAAAACTTTTTCTGTCCAGAATTGCCATTGAGCATTTTTTTATCCTGCAGATTCTCCAGACACCGTTTCAGGCCTCAGCCAATACCTCTTAAACCTACTTGTACCTTTTGCTCAAAATCTACCAACAGATTTTACTGAGAGGTACATGATTTGAGTTTGTCCATGTGGCAGTGAATTATTTTCTCCCTGTCTTGTCTCTGTCTGTTTCCTCTTGTCCTCTCTATCTTTCTCAATATACATTTGTATATTTTATTTTCTTAATATTTGTTCAGAAAATTTCGGCGTTGCTGCCTGGACCCCACACTTATTTCCTATCCATAGCAGAAATTATGATGCTCAGCGACCTTCTTGAAGTGATGCAGTTCGTGTCTTGTCTTCAATGGTAACCGCTTCAAACCACTCAGCATCACGTTTGCGCAGTGAACATCATTCGCTACTAATTTGCCTTACTTCATTCAAATCAAACATTTGGTCCTGCACACGAGTGTTGTCCAGTTTACGCTTGGCTTTTTCTGTGCAGTACCTGGAACAGTTTGTCTTCTGGCTCTATTCTGGACCCCCTCATCAGCTCCATTTTCTACTCCATCCTTGGCACAATGATTCTTGTGTTCTTACCTGACAAAGAGAAATGTAATCATGCACTCCTCTGATTTTTGCACTTAAGTCATTTTTAATTAACCATCGTCCCACTTTCCCTTTTCCTTCCTTCATCTCCGTTGTCTCAGTTTTTTTCCAGGCATAGAAAGCAGCTGCACTTTCATCACAAACTCAATGTCTTTCCCTTCATCCCACTGGATTTCAGGAACTTTCACCATGTTTCATTAGTTCCTCATTTTCCATTCCCCGCCATTTCAAACCATTATTGTTGGCATACACAACCTTCCCACACTAATATTTGTCATATTTAAAGCATCACGTCCTTCATTTCCACCACGGGGAAAAAGTGAGGTCTGCAGATGCTGGAGGTCAGAGCTGAAAATGTGTTACTGGAAAAGCGCAGCAGGTCAGGCAGCATCCGTGGAACAGGTAATTCGACGTTTCGGGCATAAACCATGATTCCTGATGAAGGGCTTATGCCCGAAACGTCGAATTTCCTGTTCCTTGGATGCTGCCGGACCTGCTGCGCTTTTCCAGCAACACATTTTCAGCTTTATTTCCACCACCTCGAGCACGATGGCCCGGCCTTCATGAACCATACAATCCTCTTCTCCAATCGTCAAAGACTAGTAAATACTTACACTACAGAAGGAGTTCATTTGATTCATGTCATATTCGCCAGTCAACACGGAAATGACTGTACCGGTCCCATTTATAGCTCTTGGCCCATAAACCTGACAACACAATTGGATATCCAAAGGCTGTTTCCACTTTGCATGGTTTAGGGAGCGAGTTCCAGATTGAAACTCCTCTTTGTGAAAAAAAAATGATCAACTGCCAGCTGATTTGTTTTCCTGTCACCTTAAATCTTCTTTTCCATGGATGAACGACACATATCAATCCCTTATATATTCCGATAATTACCTTGTAAATTTCTAAAAGATCGCCATCAAGCATCCCTTATTGCAGAAGAAAGGGCAGCTTATCCAACCTTGTCCAGTCGTGCAGGCACTGCAGCCCAGGAACCAACCTGGTAAATCTCCTATGCTGCTTCCCCAAAGCTGATGCATCATTCTGATAATATGGTGTCCAGAACGACACACATAACTCTAGTTGTGGGTGAACAAGGTTTATATGGTCACGTCTTAGCCTCCCTGTTCTTGTGCAAAATGTTTCAGATGATAAAGGCAACTATCCCGTATGCCTGCCACACAAAAAAAACTTCTGTACCTAACTTGCTGCTTTCAGGAATCTTTTAATATGTCAGCCATGGTGAGGGTTGGAATTCTAAAAATTAGTTTGTGAAGAATTGGAACATACGTGACAGATAAAAAAAAATCCCTGTTTCCCAATGGGAGTTTTCGTAGTTCTCCATCTGAGGGAGTTGCATCGTTCAACCTCGTTATGTCTAAATGACGAAAATAAATGGCTCTGATGTCATCGGTTCCTGGGATGCTGCCCAACATTATTTAATTACTTGTCTTGTCAACCAACCCCAAACCCAGACCATCGCGTTACTTTTGTCTGCCCAGAAAATATTCTACTCTGCACCACACCAACAGAGCGATACCCTCCTAAAGTTTCTGACTCTCATCATTGTATTCTTATACCGCTCAAGAGTGAGCACCGACTCTCGAAAACGTATCCCATCCAGACCAACTCCGTCCATGTAATCCTGAATTCAGCATGGTAAATGCGTCTATGCTGCACATATTTGGCGTGTGGCAGTAAACCGGAGGACACCTGCAAACCCATACAATCACAGGAGAACATTCAAACTCCAAACGGAATCACTCAATGACTGGAATCGAATTTTGGTTCCTGCTGCTGTGAAACCACCATGCAAACCGCTGCACCATGCTGCTGCCTCAACGCAACGGACTGTACTTCACCCTGCCAAATTGTGTCTCGACAGTGAACGTTTTGATGAAATATTTCAGTTCACATCCCTCTACCATCATTCTCTGTCTCCTGCCTTTCAGCTTTAGTACATAGAACATAGAACAATACAGCACAGTACAGGACCTTCGGCCCTCGATGTTGCGCCGACCAAAGTCTACCTAACCTACACTAGCCCAATAACCTCCATATGCTTATCCAATGCCCGTTTAAATGACTTTGTTTGCCATGAGTTCTTACTGTCGTTAGAATGTTGTCCTTTCCCCTTTATATTGACCATTATGAAGTGTAGTTCTGCAACCAATCTGATAGGAACGACGTGCTATCAACGGAGAGTTCACAAAGATGATTTGCCAGCATATTGACTATCCTGGAGAGGTCCACTTATGAAGAGAGATTGGACGGATTGGGATTATTTTCCTCAGATCAGAGAAGAGTGAGATTGGACATAATTGAGATGTATAAAATTACGAGATGAATGTAGGATACAAAGGAAAGAACCTCTCCCCTTCTAGGAAGAATCAGTTACCGGGAACTATGCGTGCTACTGAAGGGAAAGAAGATTCAAACATAGGACAAAACTCTTGTTTTTTCAGAATGTGTTGTAAGTTTGGAATTCATTGCAGTGACTGTGTTCCAGGAAGAAATTTGCATAACATTGAAGTGATACGTAGGTATGCAATTCCATGGGAATGCATACACAGTTATTGACGAAATGCTGGAACATTGATTACGTTATTTTGCAGCTTGCTTTCAGCAACGCGGGCGCTGTGGGCATACGGTGTTTTTCTTTTCTGTGCAGGAAATCTCTGTGATGCTATGACTCTAATCGTTAGTTGTACCAAGGTTGCCAACGAACGTCTGTCTTTTGTAATGCATTCATCTCACATATCAAACTTTTCCTATTTGCTTTCATTCCACACTGAAACCCACCTGACAAAGCGAGTTGTTTAGATACTCAGCAGCAGGTATCGACAGAAAGCAGCAGTGAGCTTTTGGATATGATAATGTGTTGAATCATGAATGTCACAGTTGAAAAGTCTGGTGTTGCAAAATCACAACAAGTCACGCAGCGGCAGAAGAGCAGGAGAATAGACGTTTCGAACATAATTCCTTAATTAAGAATGCGACGAGGTGGTGGTGGGGACAATGGGCTTTGAAGTAAATAAGACGTTGGGTGGGGCTGGAAGAAAATACCTGGGAAGGTGATCGGTAGACGCACGAATAGGTGATTGTGTTATATCAGTGGGGAGGGTGGAGCAGGTAGGTGGGAAGGAGGATGAACATGCAGGGCAAGAGGGCGGTGAAGTGTGGAAGGGTAGGATCTGTTTGGCGGACAGAAGTTGGAAACTATTGAGGTCGATGCTGATGGCGTGTCCTTGAAGCACCCCAAGGCTGGAGGTAAAGTTCGCTTCATCCTGCTGTTGGGTGACCTGGATTTGGCATTGGTGAAAGAACAGGGCTTTCAAGCCCTAAGTGAAGTATATTGGGAAGTTGAGGTGCAGTCCTTACTTTCTCCTCATGAATGGCACACGACTTTCAAGGCTCACTCACAGTTTGGCAACTGGGCACTAGTCAGGTCCATGTTATAAGCAATTATTTAACAGATGGACAAACTATCCACAATGACTCGTGTATGTTCCAACTAAGGTAGTCTGGAAGGGATGCAAATTCAATGGTGTACACGGCCAAACGTTTTGCTGACTTCTCTATGAGTCAGTGCAGCTTTATCTTCAGCGAGTTCCCCCCAACTCAGTTGGAAACACAATTAACAGCGGAATTTCAGGTTTACTGGAAAGCACCATGCCATTCGGCCGATCGACAACATATAGCTGGACCACAGTGTGGTATCACAAGGGACAGCGTGCAGCCCCTAACTCTGGACAATCTTATGGAGAGTGCTGCAGGCGAGCTCAGAGATGTGTAGAGGCTTTTGGAGCGCAAGAGTCATAAGAATCGTGATGCAAAATGCAATAGAAAATTATCGGACAATTTCACACAGCTACTTTTCCTTGGGGTCAACTCTGATGCGACCACTGCATGATTTGTCAACAGACCGACGAGTGGAGAGGATATTTTGGATTTGGTGCTCCGCAACGAGCAAGGACAGGTGTCAGACCTCACGGTGGGAGAGCACTTTGGTGACAGTCATCACAACTGCCTCACATTTAGCATAACCTTGGAAAGTGAAAGGAGCAATTATCGAAGGAAGATATTTTATTGGGTAAAAAAAGGAAATTATGACGCTATCAGACAAGAGTTGGGAAATATAGTCAGGGAGCAATTGTTCAACAGAAAGGGCACAGCAGACATATGGAGAGTATTTAAGGAGCAGTTGTTGCAAGTGATGCACAAATTTGTTCCTCTGGGGTAGGTAAGAAGAGGTAAGATTAAGGAATCTTGGATGACGAGAACAGAGGAACTTCTCATTAAAAGGAAGAAGGAAGCTTACGTAAGGTGGAGGAAGCAAGGATCTAGAACAACTTTATAGGATTACAGGCTTGCTGGAAAGGCGCTCAGAAATGGCCTGAGGACAACCAGGAGGGGCACGGAAAAGGCTTGGCAACAAGGATTAGAGAGAACACAAAGACGCTTTACTCATTGTAAGGAATAAGAGAATGATCAAGGAGAAGATAGGGCCGATCAGGAATAGCGGAGTGAATTTGTGCGTGGAGTCTGAGCAGATAGAGTAATCCCTAAGTGAGATTTTTGCTTCGGTATTAACCAAGGCAAGGGAACTTGTTATAAATGAAAACTTAGAGGAACTGGCATACTGTCTTGTCCAGATCAAGATTGATGAAGATGCTATGCTAGAAATTTTGGAAAACATTAAGATTGATAAATCCCCAGGGCCCGAATGGATTTATCTGGGAAGCGAGAAAGGAGGTTGCTACGCCGTTGGTGAGGATATTAGCCTCCTCACACTCCACGGGAGTCATACTGGAGGATTGGAAGGAGGCGAATGTTGATCCAGTTTTCAAAAAGGGTAATAGGGAAATCCCTGGCAATTACAGACCAGCCAGTCTGCCGTCAGCAAAGGCGTGGAAAGAATCCTGAGGGATAGGATTTATGACAATTTGCAAAGCATCGTGTAATTAAAGGCAGTCAGCATGGTTTTGTGAGGGGTAGGTCATGCGTCACAAATAATATTGAGTTCTTTAAGGAGGCGTCAAGACAATTCGACGACGGTCGACCAGTGGATGTGGTGAATATGGATTTCAGCAAGGCATTTGATAGGGTTCTCCATTGTATGCTCATTCTAAAAGTAAGGAAGTGTGGGATTCAGAGAAGGCAGAGAGTGGTTGTAGATGGAAGGTATTCTGTCTGGAGGAGAGTGTTGAGTGGGGTCCCGCAGGGCTCTGTACTTGGGCTTCTGATCTTTGTCGTTTTCATAAATGACTTGGATGAGGAGTTTGAGTGATAGGTTAGTAAATTTGCAGGTGACAAAAAGGTTGGAGGTGTCGTCAATAATATAGAGTGCTCCTGCAGGCTGCAGCGCGACATATGCAGAATGTAGCGCTGGGCTGAGAAATGGCAGATGGAGTTCAACCTGGATAAATGCGAAGTGATGCATTTGGGAAGGTCGAACTCGAACGCTAAATATAGGATTAAAGACAGGATTCTTGGCAGCGTGGAGAAACAGAGTCATTGCAAGAAGCCAGGGCTCTCTGGTGGCATTTGCAATGTACTGAACGTCAATGTTCAACTGAATGCATTTCTATTTCCTCAAATTCCCGTTCTGTTATCTGGCTGTACAAGTACATAGATCCCTCAAAGTTGTTACCTAAGTGGATAGGGTGGTCAAGAAAGCATATGGCGTTTTGGTTTCATTAACAGGGGGATAGAGTTTAAGAACCGTGAGGTTTTGCTGCGACCCTACAACTCCCTGATGAGTCCACACTTGAAATATTGCATCCAGTTCTGCTCGTTTTACTATAAGAAAAATACAGAGGCTTTGGAGAGGTTGCAACGAAGCTTCACCAGGATACTGCCTGGACTGGAGGGCTTGCCTTATGAAGAAAGGTTGAATAGGTTCGGACTTTTCTCTCTGGAGAGAAGGAGGAAGAGAGGAGACCTGATAGAGGTGTAAAGCAGAGTCATTGGGGACATTTAAGGGTCTGCTGGACATGCACGTGTGGATAGTAGTGAGTTGAGGGGTGCGTAAGTTGTTACTATATTTTACAATAGGATTAAATCTCGGCACAACATCGTGGGCCACGTTCTGTGCGAGAGTGTTCTATGATTTCCACCATGACACTGCACACTCCTCTTATTTACGATTTTTACATCACGAACAGCATGAGTTAAACTGATTAGTACTTGTGCCTTTATCGAATCAAAAGTTATTCAACTAGGATAAAACCATTTTTCGGCACCTGCTTGTAGCTCCAGAGGATACTGGGTGCCAACTACATTTGCAGACAATGTGCCAATTGTTGATAGCAACTGTGAGTACTGAAATATCAAGCAGCGATTTAAATCCTTCATCGTCATCCAATTCGCACCCCAACACGAAAGCATTTGCTCGTCATTAGTCTTGTCATTCTTCAAGGATTTTCTATAAACCTGCAAGTTCCTATCCAGACTATCCAGGCCTCTCTCCATGTGTGTCTCGGAATTGCACAAAATATTCTAGCTTTGGCATTGCTATATGGAAAGTAACGAGAACACCTCCCTGTTCCGCATCTCCGTTGAGAAAGTCAAGTGCTCTCCCTTCAGCTTCACAACGATGTTTTCAATCGACCTCTCCAAATCACTCCTCGGCTTCGTGAGGTCATTACGACCGCAGTTTATAATATCGTCTCTTGTGGCCTGTCATTTTCCATGATTAACTTAAGATAAACCCCATTAATGTTCTCCAACTACTACTCCGTCATTGCAAGAAGCCAGGACTCTCTGGTGGCTTTTGCAATGAACTGAACGTGAATGTTCAACTGAATGCATTTGTATTCCCTCCAATTCCTTGGTGAAATGAGTACCAAACAACCATTTGGATCATTACCTATGATTGATATTATTGCCTTGCTGTTATGCATTGCTTAGATATCAGCTTATGTATTTGCTCTTCCACTTTCATATTATTGTTTCAGGGTCTAAAGGGCAATGTGGCTCTGTGGAACGACATTTGTCATTTCTGTGCTCAACTCTTATTTGTTCACACGTCTCGCATCGGAACTGCCATTGCTGATAGTAAACTATCGGTAATGTGATTGTTTACGTCAGTAATTAATCAGTAATGTGCGAGTAAACTGTGACGAAGCTTGCCGTCTAATCTTCCTCCATTATCAATTTAGCTTTTGCTTTTGTACGCAATGTTCTTCATCAGGATGTGCTCATCTGTCATTTTTCTCCTCTTTCAGCCAGGATTATACTTCAATACAGATTTGCAGGCTCGGGGAAAGACCATTGCGGCTGTTTGGAGGTAGGGACCACATCAGGGGCAGAGCTGAGTAAACGGTTGGAAAAATAAGATAAAGGGTCAATCAAATGTTTCGGCAGAAGCCTTGTGATCCTTTGCGAGGAGGCGATGTAGCAGCTCGCGACCTTCAGTGATAAACCTGAGGAAATAGCTTCCTCAATGTTTCGTGAGTTGGGAGTTCCCTGTGATGTTCAAGGGGACTGGAGCATTGACATCTGAAGCCTGCATCAAAATATGAGCAGTGACAATAGGCGTGAGTGTGAAAACCACGAGATTGTTGGAAAGGCAGGTTCTTTATTTCAATTTGCTCATGGGACAACGCTAAAGCAACATTATTGGTATTGACGAAAAAAGCTTCAAGATTCAACTGCACCCGATAGTAAGTAGAGGAAAGACCATGTTATTGAATACAACGGGACTGGCCATCTGATGTGTATTTAACACTAATACAAGGAAAACAACATGTAAGATATATGTGATTGGTGTCTGAATTAGTACACGAGACAACGTTGTGATAGTCTTTGCAAAAACATGGTAGAGAATATGGAAGGATTGGCAGCTCAACTTCCCAGTGTTTGTGTGTTTCACGTAATTTCGAAATCGATGCAACGGTGGTCGGAGAGTTACAGAAACCATTGAAGTGGAATGCCATTGTAAGAGATGACATCTTGCAAGTCTTGTCTAACAAGACCACATGGGTAGAACTCTGGAATAGGAAAGGTACAATACTAATGATATAGTTATTTCACAGACTCTCAATAATCAGTGCAAGGTAGGGGAACGTGTATATAAGCAGGTCATGCAATGATATAAAAGCAAAACTGGTGTTGACCTGTGTAATTTTTACTACCCCAACTTTGACTGAGGCTCCCTTAATGCGACGGATTTTCATAGGCTTTGATTTGATAGACACATACGGAAGGGGGTTTGGGAATTTATGGTGGTTCTTGAATCAGTTTGTAGATAGTCTAATTGTGTCAGGTGCCACAGTACATCTTGTACTGGAGACTGAAAAGAATCTGATTGTTGGTGTTTCTGTGGTGGGGCCATTTTGAGAACAATTTTGTAAGTTTGAAGCTACTTATGGAACATGATAAGACTGACGCTTGGATAGAAGTACTCAGTTTAGGCATTTCAAGAAAAACAGCAACGGAGAGGACCTCGAGAAATGAGATGGGTGACAACTGTTTAAACGGAGATCACATCAGATAACGTTGAATTCTTGTGAAGGTAATTGATTTCTCTGAGAGTGAAAGGCAAAGGAAGCAATAACAGGGAACTCTGGATGATAAAAATATATTGAACGTTTAGTTAAAAATAAAAGGAAAAAGAACCATTTGATCAGTTTGACAAGCTAAAACAAGGTCATCGCGGCATAAAAAGGAAAGAGAGAGGAAGTTAGGAGGGCTAAAGGGGGCAATGAAATGTTTTTTGCAAATAGGATTAAGAAAGAACTCAAAACATTACATAATACTACAACAAGAAGAGTGAAGCTAGGACACAAGTTAGGTCTACTCAAGGAAAAAGGAGACAATTCCTGTATGTAGCCAGGAAAGTGGATGATGTTCGTATCCAGTATTTTGTGCCAGTATTTAATCATGAGATGAACACGGATTTGTTGGGGGAAGTCAGTTGCTATTAAATGGGTATACTGATGTTCAGAAAGGCACTTTTCGGGTGTATTTACAAACATTCGGTTGATCAATTACCCAGGACCTGTTCAGATCTATCTTCGAATGCTAAGTGAGGCAAGAATGCAGGGACATTGATCAAGATATTTTTCCTTTTCCGATTGCGATGTCCCAGGATACTGACAAATAGCCAGCGTTGTTCTGTAGTACAAGAAGGGAAAAAGCGGCTAATCCAGGAAACTTTAGGCCAATGAGCGAACCAATGACCATCAGTGGTTGGGAAATTATAAGCGAATATCTTTATGGTCACGATTTATTCGAGCATGGAAACTGTTAGATGTATTACAGATAGCATGTCCTTATGCATGACAGGATTTGTCACAAATTTGATTGATATTGTTTCAAAAGTCACAAAGATAATTGATGAAGATAGGGCAGAGGATGTTGCCGACATGGACTTCACGAAAGCATTTGACAAGATCCCTCATGGCAGACTAGTCTAGAAGCTTCAGAAACGTGGGACCTTCTGTGTATTCATCAATTGGATGCAAACTTGGCTCGAACAGGTAGTTGTGGAGGGCTCTTTTCATTTCTGATTGGAGGTCTGCGGACGGTGAGATGCAGTAAGTGTCAGAGTTGCAACCTCTTGTTTGCGTCACAATTGGAAAGTAGACAGTAAATCACAGAACTCTCAGAACATTGATCTGCAGAAAATGTTTGTGGCCCAAGTCCACAGCTCCCTGAAAATAGAAACATGAGCGAATAAGGTTGTAAAGGGGGCGTATGGTATGCCTGCTTTCTTTGATCAAGGTGTTGAATATAAACAAAGAGAATTCATGCTGCATTTGTATAAACCTTATTTCACGCACATTTGGAGAATTACATGCTGTTCCACTTGCCACACAACAGAATGGATTGGGAGACTTTGGAGATTATGCAAAAGAGGCTTACAAAAATTGGAGTGAATTAGCTATAAGGAGAGTTGTGACAAACTTGGGTCGTTTTCTTTCTACATTTGGAGGCTGAGGGGCGTCCTGACAGAATTATGTGAAATGACCAGAGACATAGATTGGACGCACAGGCAGAGTTTTTCTCCCCAGAGTGAAAATGTGAAATATTAAGGAGACAGAATTTCGAAGTGACACAAAACTAGCACGAAAGACCGTTATGAGGCAAAATTTCGCACAAAAGATGGTATGTGGTGATTATGCTGCCGGATGATTTGGTAGAAGCAGATAGTCCAGCAACGTTGAAGATGCGTTTACACAGATGCATGAACATGCTAGGATTCAGTGACATGGACTGGTTCAGAATAGTATCATAGAAAGCACAGCTACGTTAGGCCAACCCGCCTATATCTGTGCTGTCCTATGTTTTTAGATCAAACAACAATTACACATTTCTGCCCCAAACGGATTTAGTGAATTAACGAGTATTTTCGCTGTTATGTGGTCGCCATGAATATTGTTATGATGCAGAGGTCGAAGGTCTCTGCGAGTGAAACCTAAAATACCGAGAAATACTCACTGCACTTCGTAAGGTGTTGAAAGTCTGATTGAGCGAAAGAAAACCCCCACTTTTCGCAGTTGAAAGAAAAAAGTACGAATTTATTTTCCAAATTCCAAAAGTGAACATGAAACAAAGGCTATCGAAAAATCCAAGCCCCCCTCTTTTCTACTTTAGTCACGACCTTACCCCAACACAATAAAATTTTGCTCCAATAACAGAATTATAAAACATTGAATTAACTGAATCTCTCAACGTTCACAAAGTACTTTATGTTCTCTTCATTCTGGTCTTCTGAATCTTTTGCTTCCTTCCACCCTTCCGAATCTGCTGTCTTCTCCTTCCGTAGTCTTCTTACTTTTGACGACTTTTAGGGAAAATATATCTTTCATTACCGATGCTGTCTGAGAGATTTGAGTTTATTTTTCAAGAAGCCTTTAAAATGATGTCCTCTTCAGTCCATTGGACAGTTAGCACTGGCAAATTTTCAAAATGTCCTGTCTTTTCACATCATGGACATTGTATCCTATCCTTGATCCCATGATCTCAATCCCATAAAATCAAATTCAATTGGGTGTTGGTATTCTGGGCATGACTTAAATTAATTGGATAAGTTCAAATGAAGTTGCGCAAACATTAAAACACAACTCCAAACTGATGAGATAGTATCAATCCTCTGCACATTCTGCACCTGTCAGTTCGTCACAGGCACATGTGTTGTCACAATTTGTCAGCACAGAAAAGGCACATTTTGCGTAAGCTGACTCTTTCGACTTCGTAACAAAATCATCCCTAGTGAGATTTTAACCCGTGCTCCACAGGTGAATTGCTTGTGATTGGCGATTGCTCATGAGCATTACATTTTCAACACTTCCGTTTACTTGCTCCCTCATTGCTCGTCTCTCAATTCTCACGAAAGGAAATATTTCCTTAAAACCCTGTCTCCCTGCACATGTGAGTCTAGACGGACATCAGACTGATTTATTCTTCATAGAGTATTGCAATTGCATTGTATATCAATCAGATTTTGACATTCATCTCGTGGTAAGGATGAAGAACATCGAAAACATGACCAGAAATTGAGTTAAATGTCAAATTTCATGAAGACACAATCAACAGTGTTGTCTCCTTGGAAATCTAGTTTATTAAATAAGGAGTTTTGTGCTAAGGTTGGGACTTCGTTTTCCAGTGACAGATTTTGTCACTGACGTTCTTGCTGATTCACAGCATGCGCCCAATGTCTCAGATTTCCCAGTTTCTCTTGGTGGACGTCTCCTTTAAAATAGTAATTACGAACTCAGCTGACGAGACAAGACACGGTGGGGGAGGTGTTCCCCTTCAAGAACAGTACATCAAGTCAGTATCCACGGAAAGGTCAGATCATCAGGGCTAACGCTAGGAAAGGAACTCCCCACTGAATCATCGTGTGGAATGTCCAGAATATGCATCGTAATCAGTTGCCAAGGCCAATCTGTTTGCACCTTCCAAACTCATGCTTGCTGTATCTCAGCAGCGCCAGGCCAACATGTGAAGAAAGAAAAGATGGGTCCCTCTGAGCTAAGTACCATTTTAACTGGACCTGTGTCTTTGTTTCGTTATCAACCTGGATCAATATTTAAAAATGTCCCTTCCATTCTCTACAATGAGTGAAAGGGCAGCGGTAGTTCGCTTTAAATGAATGCCCGTTCGCCAGGTAGGCATTACAAAAGTTAATATTTTGAAAAAAAAATTTCAAAATGCCCAGATGACCGTCTCTTCTCATTTCACGTTGACAAGAAGCATGAATCATGCTTTAGTTCTGAAAAAAAAACTTTCTTTTAAAAAATATCAAACAGAGATTCACGCTGTAAGCTATAATTGTTAACGTTGGCGTTCACCTCTGCCAGGTAATAAAATAATCCCCTTAACAAGACCATACCCCACCATCATCACAATTTACATGTACAGCCAAAAACTGAGTGCTTGGAGATACGGAAAGCTTTGTAACGCATTCCACCGAGTCAATTTCTTCAGCAATCCCGTTCAAAGTCGACATTTCATTGGTTAAACGTCACAGCGTACTGGAGCTGGTGAGCAAAAATAATTTAGCTTTCTACAGTCTTCATTTATTTCTTAAACTGCAGAGAAACGGAATCTTTTGCCTTCTGGGATGACTGGCCACTCGTTCACTAACTGTGGAGCTATCCAATAGTTGCAACTTTTCTGCAATGTCGTGCTGTCAGTGCAGTAATAAACAGTAGTGGAAACAATGTCACAATGAGTACCACGTAACCTGCCTTGAAACGTGCGAGAGAACTTGTGCTTCTCTCTTTTAAAGGTAAACAGTTACTTTCCTAATTCAGTCCAAAATAAATAAAGAAAGCATTGAACAAAGAAAGGATGCAGTCTTTACAAATGTCTGTGACTCCTCCATTGATTAATAATTCATAAAACTTCATCACGCCCGGGTACTCATTGCCCCACTTTCCTCCAGTTTATTGAATTCCAGTTTTTAACTTCTGCTCGATTTCTTCCTATATGTCTCTCTCCCCCATTCTTCTGATATTTTTGTTCACATTTGAGATTTACATCTCACAATTTGTCTGACGTATTTTTGTTTCTGTTTTTGTCTTCATAAATCCTTATTTCCTGACTTCAACTCGAATGTTGTGTGCGTGTCTGTGTGGTTGTGTTTGCTTGTATGTGTACGAGAGAGAGAGATAAAGGGCGAGAGACGTCCTTGGCTACATCTATGTGCATGTATTTTTGTGTGAGATAGAAAGTGAGAGAGTTTGTGTCTTTTAGTGCGCCTATGAGTAGATTTATGTTTTGGGGGTCTATGCCTTTGTGTGAGTTTGTCCGTATGTGTGTGTGTGTGTGTGTGTGTGTGTGTGTGTGTCTGTGTGGTTGTGTGTTTGGGTGTACATGTGTCTGTTTATGTGCTTGTGTCTGCGTGCATGCCTATCTTACCTCTGTGTATTTACGCATTGCATTTCTTCTGAAAATCTATCGCGACATTTTTTTGTCTAACAACTTGAATCAGAAGCAGAATCACAACAGCGATCATGTTTTGTGGTTTGTCCATATTACCAATACTGTAGTATCGAGCCGAATTTGAAGTGTAGTGTACCTTTGAGAGGCTTTTTGTCTGACGTGAACAGAGTGCCTTTAGTCTCAATTGAAGACATTTATCACTAAATTGATTTCATATCAGAGTGTAGCAATTTTGTACGAAACGTCACGTTTATAACCAGTACTGACTCCTGCATTACCAATCTGAAATGATTGCCCATTGAAGTATTTCAGGAAGGCGACAGACAATTCAAGTAGTGTATAGAATTTCTGAAGAGTATGGACAGAGTTTTGCTTGAAAATGTTTATTTCATTTTATGATTTAATTAATTTCACGATAATTGCAAATGGATACTTAATTGCATTTTTCAGCTCCTCTCTAAATTTACCCTGGGTTAGGACATAAATGCATGTATTTGTACATGAACTGAGGACTTGCAGCATATTTGCAGCAGCTTCTGTGAAAGAAAGAGGATCTGTGGCTGAGTAAGAATATTGCTTCGTAATTCGCTGGTAGATGTGAAATACGATCTTGGCGACCCATAACAACAAAAAACTGCCAGATATACTGAAGAGTAGAATGATGGATTTCCTTCGATTTTTTACCGTTGGGTCATTTTGGTGCGTCCCATTTTGGAAACCTCGGATTCTCCTGCGGATTCGACTGGATGCCAGTATGCGCCTGATGGTCAGGATATTGAGAAACAAAATCAGAAAGAATGGGAGGCATGACGTCAAAATGACAAAGAAGAGGACAAACGCTGTCCACCCAGTAGAAGTATAGAAGCTCTTTTTGGTAACACAATACCAAGGGACATCATTAATTACAGACTCGGGTTCATACCTGAAATACCAAGGAACACTACATAAGCATCCCAATGCACTTATTGCCCCCAGAACGAGATTTGCCATTTTCACTGTGCAATGCTTTTCTTTCAACTGCTCACAACAGATCGCCACAAAACGATCAAAAGTGAATGCAACTGTGAACCATACAGAAATTTCAGTAGATGCAAAAATCATGACATCAATCAGACTGCACACGGGAGTATAGGAGAGGAATGAATCCACGAAATAAATTTGACCAAACCACTTTAACACTGGTTCAGAGATGATGACCAGAAGATCAGCCACTGCCATTCCCAAAAGATATCGAGTGATACACTTGGAGAGACAGCACCTGCCCCGGAACAGGATGATGATCGCAGTTATATTAACTGGAAAATGAGAAACACAGACGAGTTGAATTATGGAATAAACTTTGGATCAACACAGCATTTCAACAATATCAGGGGTGAAATTGTAAATTTTAGACAGAAAATATATAGAATTATTATTATTTTTATTATATTGTGAAAGAACTCTACTAAATAAATGAAAGACGTGTGTTGGATATTCTTATCAAGTTCTTAGAGAAACAACACTTGCCCCAGTTAATGGATGAATGGTAAAATATTCTTCAAGGGTAAGTCCCGTTTTAATATTAAACCAATGAATCCATTGGGATTTTCATGAAATGACATTAGTAAAGGACATATTTGGAGCAAAATCCATCGTGCCAAAGTGTGTGAGATTTGATAAGGGATCAGGAGTGAGAGAATAACACGAAAGTGTTGGAGCTGGACGTAATTCAGGGCAGGATAAATTTGGAATCGAGAAAATGTATGCAGCAGACCATTGAGTACAATGAACAAGGAAACTAGGATTAACATAAAATACTGAAATTAGCGCACAATTAAATGTGCAACATTTATCTCAGCAAAACACGGTCATTAATTGGAGTGGAACATGCAAAAATACGAAACATTAGAGCCAGCAGAGTCAATGAGTATCACTAATAAGGCATAAAATAAGCATTAACTGTTGGCATTCGATGGACTCAGCATCACTGAATCTCAAAGTCTAATAACCAAGTGCCTGTACCAGCTGTATTGCTATCAACAAGAAGTACCGCATAAATTCACCAATGATAATCAGTCACCACATTATAAAACAAAGGGCAACAGATGCAGAGGCAAATCAAAATCTGCAGATCTAAGCCACTCCCCACTCTGAGTTAGACATGTAACAGCCATTCACTCAGTGTTCCCGAGTCAAACTCCGAGAATTACCTCTCAAAAGACAATGTTGTGTATCTATCGCACATGGACCACTGCAGTTTAAGAAGGCAGCTTATCATAACATTCTCATAGAGGCAACCAGGGACAGCAAATAAATGCTGGCCCAGCTATTGACATGCATGTCTCACCAATGATCATAAATTAATTGAAGCCGTCAATTCAGCTTTAGACTCTACATTATGTTAACCTCTTTATTTCCTGAGATTCATGTTGGAACCAGATTGCCGCACTAAATATAATCAATTAATATGCTGTGCGCTAGATTTGACGAATACACCATTAAACGTTTCTTATATAAAGACAATCAAATGAATTTCAAAAGTGAATTTCAATTCTGTAACTTTCTGTTAAGTTATACTAAACCCGGCTGCCAATGAGATAGAAGAGTGCATGTCTCATTGTTGATGCAATTGTATTTGCTCTTTCAGTTAATCCTCAGAATTGCAAAGCAGTGATTGCATACCGTCTTCCAATTAACCGATTCACCTCTGAGGAACTCAATATATTTTGAAAAGAACAGACATGGGATACTTATCTCGATGAGCCAAAAGATAGTGTTTGAGAGCATGGAGCAAACGCTGAAACCTTGTCAAGCATTGGTTAGACCACAGCTGAAGCATGGTGTGCAGTTCTGTAATCCACATAAGAAGAAGAATATAATTGCTTTGGAAAGGGTGCAAACGTGATTTGCCAGGTTATTGCTTGGACTGCAAAATATAATTCTGAATAAAAATTGCATTCGAGCAGTGGAAATTGAAATATTACATGACTAGCCATAATTGCCGGGGTTTCAACTGGTATATTCAGTGCAGTTCTGATATCCATATTGCAGGAAGAATGCACGGTGATGGAGAGAGTGCAAATATAACATGCCAGCATATTGCCAGCGATGGAAAATTTCCATCAAACAGAAAAGGCTGGCAGATGAGCTACATGAAATTGTGTGAGATAGAGTCAGAGTAGAATGGAAGGACCTGCTTCCCATGGCGAAGATTTCAACAGCCAACTGGTAAAGATTCAGGTTAAGTGGCAGACTGATAAGTCGAGACGTGAAGAAAAGCTTTCATCCGCAGAGGGTTTTGCGTGTCGGGAATTTACTGCCTGAGCTGGTTATGCTTACCTCCACAACATTGTAATTTGATTTGTCTACATTTTCAGATTGCAGCTGAATGCGCGTTACCACCTACATTGAAATTGTATCAAGAAAGCCTCATTTTTAAATCTTCAGAAGAGGAAAGTTGAGGAATTTCTTTGAAAAAAACAAAGCATCCAGCATTCAGGCGCAAGACATTACAAGTAGCTGTATAAAGCAAATTCGGCAGTAAATTATTGTCATACACAGAAGCACTCTCCGCATAGCATCACGTCACTAACAATGGATGTCATGCCTTACCAAAAACTCCAAAAACAGCAAGAAATGTATAGTAAATACGTTCTATCTGAAAGATGAGTGAAAATTCCATTGCTGAGCGGATGAGTTACTCCTGCTTCTCTGTGACACGCATTCTGTTTAAAATACTGCACAATCACAATGTATAACAAGACGCTGAAGGGTGAATAATGATAGGAGAGCGTGTTACATGCATGAACTAGTCAAGTGTCCTGTGGAAAAAGCTAAGCTGAGAAACTTGTGTTTATACCTGTAAATGAAGCCTCAATGAAGCATTGAGAAATTATCCAGAGACACAGTTGAACTCCTGATAACAGCTGTTAGTTGAAATCACTAATTGAAGTGCGTAGAAAAAAAAAACACAATGCATCATCAGCTTTGAATTTGATGTCAGTCACATACGGATTGAGACATTTGACCCTCGCTACACTTCTGCAATGCCAAATGTAAAGTTAAAATGCCATGAGCTGCAAAACTGGAACTGCTATAAAATAGTGTTCGATTGTTTTTTGGCTGGCAATGGCTCGATGGGCTGAATGGCCAATTACTCTACAGCAGCTTTCCCTGACTTTGTAACTCAAAGACATCATTAGATTTA
The DNA here is from genome assembly GCF_020745735.1 of Hemiscyllium ocellatum. Classification (NCBI taxonomy): domain Eukaryota; kingdom Metazoa; phylum Chordata; class Chondrichthyes; order Orectolobiformes; family Hemiscylliidae; genus Hemiscyllium; species Hemiscyllium ocellatum. Next base: position 42,809 of record NW_026867785.1, read on the forward strand.
AAAAAAATACAAGGCCACTCGCAGAATATATATATAAAAAAATTAAAACAATGAAATACAAGGTGTTGATTGATATGATGTTTTTTAAAAAAATATTGATTACTGCCAATCCTGTTGATGAATTGCAATGTGACACATTTGCATTTCTTTTCAGATTACATTAATAAACAACATCAAGTTGATATCATCATATTCAATAGTATGATCAAGACTCCTTCAACAGCCAACTCGTGTCCACTTCCACCTCGAAGAACAAGGATAGCAGATGCATGAATGCACCATGCCTGCAAATCCGCCTCTAAGCAGCTCACCATCTTGACTCGGAAATATATCACCGTTCATTCAGTGTCGCTTGGTAACTCTTGGAATTCACTACCCATCCCCACTGCGGGTCTTCTGACAGCAGATGGAATGCGGAGGTTCAACAATATAGATAATCTACACCAGCTTTACAGGATAAATTGGGACGGGCAATAAATGCTGTGCCCGGACAGTTACACCTATATCCCACGAGTAAATTTGAAAAGGAAATGTTCCTAGACGTTGCCTTTTATCGAGCAGTGTGGAAGCCTTGAGTATTTACTTTCAGGTTGGTTCGAACCAGCCTCAGAATTTCAGTTGTTTTTCGCCGTATTTGATTCAATATTTGAGGCCTGTAGATAACTTGCATTGCAGAAGTAAACTCTGTCCTTCCTCTTTCATATTTCAGTAAAAGGTGAGCACAGTTGCGTCACAGTGCCAGAAATGTTGGTTCTATTCCAGCCTTGCCTGACTCTCTTTTTGTAATTTGTCAAACAGTGTGTTACTGGAAAAGGACATCCGATAATACAGCATTCAATGAGCAGCAGAATCGCCGGTTCAAGTATACACACTTCATCGGGAATGAGGGGGTGGACCCAAAGACGTTGAGAGATATGTGGGAGGGTGTGAGGCTAGAGGGAATGTGTTGTGGTTCTGTTCGCTGAGCTAGGAATTTGCTTTGCAGACTTTTCCTCCCCTGTCAAGTTGATATCCTCAGTGCTTGGGAGCCTCCTGTGAAACGCTTCTGTGATGTTTCCTCCGGCATTTATGGTGGTTTGTCACTGCCACTTCTGGTTTTCAGCTCCAGATGTCTCTGCAGATGCCGGTATATAGAGGGAAGGTACCTGAGAATACGAGAAGTGGATGAAGTTAAGGGTAAAGGCGTGAGATTAGCGAGAAAGGTGGAGCAGAGAGGTGGGACCGAAGATGGGCAAGTAGGACAGGTCAGAAGGGGGTGGCGAATTGAAAGCTTGATTCTGGGGAAAGTCGGGAAAAGGGGTGATGAGGAAACTGGGGAAATGCAAACTGATCCTATGTGGTTGGAGACCGCCAGGGCAGAGATGAGGCTTTCTTCCTCGAGGCGACGGGCAGTGCGCTTTTGGAGGTGATGGAGGCCCAAGACCTATATGTCCTTGGCTGTATGGTGGGGTGTTAAAGTTTTCGGCCATAGTGCACTGGGGTTGTTCCATGCATGTGTCCCAGAGATGTTATCGGAAGTGATTTGCAAATAGGCGTCCTGCCTTCCCAGTGTAGAGGTGACCACATTGTCAGCAATAGATGCAGTGTCGATGTGCTAGACACCGTTCTGGCGTCAAATGGAGGGAAGCGCGGAGATGTGTGCACAGGTTTTGCAATTCTGGTGACGGTTTGGAAAGGTGTCAGGAGGGGCGTGTGGGTTAGTGGAGCACGTGGACCTTAAAAGGGTTGGACGAATGTAATGGACTTTACAGAACGCAGATAGGGATGGGGGATATATCCCTCGTGGTGGGGCCTGTTGGTAGGTGGCGGAGAATAATGCGATGCATCCATTGGTGGGGTGACAGGTGAGAACTGGGAGTATCTTGTTGTGGTTGAAGAGATAGGGTTCGAGGGCAGAGGTCTGTGAAGTTGATGACATGCATGATAGAGTGTTATCGACCACATGGGCGGGAAAATTGCCGTCTCCAAAGATGGAGGCCATCCAATGTGTTCTGTGATGTTATTGGTCCTCCTGAGAGCAGTCAATTTATTGGGTGTTTTCTTTCGATCGCATAATATGAGCTGAGAGATGGAAGCATCGTGTAGCCAGCAAATCTTGAGAATGTGCAGATCTAAATGAGCTTTTGTTCTGATTAACTTCAACTTCCCCAATATTGATTGCAACCTCCTACATGCAGATTGTTTAGTTGGAGCCGATTCTGTCTTGTTGCCCAGGAATGATCCCTGACTCAAAATGCAGTTTGGCCGACTATGGGGGAGGTAATATTGGATTTAGTGCTCATCAACGAGGCAGTGAAGTTCTCTGATCACGCGGTGGGAGACAATTTCGGTGGCAGTGACGACAACTGCCTCACCATTAGTAAAACCATGGAGATGGAGAGGAACAGACAGAATGGAAAAGCATTTCATTGGGGAAAGACAGTTATGCTACAATTGAACAGGAGCTTTGGAGTAGAAATTGGGAGCAATTGTTCTACGTGAAAGGCCAAACAGAAATGTAGCCGCTGCTGAAGGAGCACTTCTTGCGAATGTTGGATAACTTTGTGCCACTGAGGCAGTCAAGGAATATTAAGATGAAGGAGTATTAGGTGACAGGAGAAGAGGAGCTTCTCGTCAAACGAAGGAAGCTTACTTTAGATTTGAAGCCAAGGGTCTAGCACAATTTCACTGGATTACAACGTAGTTTGGAAAGAAATCAAATGTACTGAGGAAAGCGAGGAGGGGAGCATAAAAAATGTTTGGCGGGAAGTATTGGGGAAATCTCAAATGTGTTAAAAATGTACGTGCCGTCAGTCACAAAATTTAGGCAAGGAACTACATGAGCTTTTTGATAGAGGGAGAGACTTTTTGATTGAACAACGTGGACCATTTTAATGGACTTGAACAGATTAACATTAAGAAAGTGGATGTACTGGAAATTCTGAGACACATCAAGATAGATAACACCCCAAGATAGAACCAGATATATCCAAGGATATTATGGGAAATGAGGAGTATTACGCCTCTGGCCATGATCTTTGCATCCTCAATCTCCACTGGATGATTTTATGGAGCCGAAAATTGCACCTCTGTTCAAGGAAAGGAATAGGGAAATTTATGGGAATTACATACCTTTCAGCCTTACATCTGTGGTAAGCAAGGTCTTGGAAAGGATTCTGAGAAAGAAGATGCATGACTATTTGGTATAAATTATATTTTGTTTAAAGAGAGTCAGCATGGCTTTGTGAGGGGCAGGCCATGCCTCACAAGTCTGACTGAGTACTTTGAGGATGGGCTGACGCAAGCTGATGAAGGTTGAGCAGTGGATGTGCTGTATATGGACTTCAGTAAAGCATTTGATATAAAGTTCTCCGAAGTTGGCTCATTCAGAAAGTTAGGAGGTGTGGGATACAGTGAGATTTAGCTGTCTGTGTACAGAATTAGCTGGCTGAAAGTGGGCAGCGTGTAGCCATTCACAACTGGTAGTGGTAAGAATGCAAAGTCTGAATCTGATCCATGGAAAGATTGAAGCTGGGAGCAGGAGTAGGTAATTTCTCCAGTCAAAACTAATCAAAGATTCATTGTGATCATTGCTGAGCATCCAACTCAGGACCCTGTCAGTGCTTATATACAACAATCTTGCAACCTTGTAGCTCGAAGGATTATGTATCTCTCACTTTTGAAATCAGACTTCAGTTTCCTTCGGTGACAGGCTCAAAACACACTGGGTGAAACGATTAATCTTCATCTCCATTCTGAATTATTCACCGTGTCTTTGTTAACTCTGTCTGATTTTTCGGGCATGTTCTGTCATCCTTCTTGCGTCAATTTTATCGAGTCCTGTTTGAATATTCTTTGGTTTATATGAAATCCCCGTTATTCTACTCAATTGCATTGAATACTCATAACCGATTCGAACGCATCTCATGCCTCAGTGCGACCATTCCAGTGATTAATTTGATAAATGTTCACAGCAGATTCTCCATTTCCACAAAACCCGTCTTCATTCAAGGAAATTAGAATTGTGTTCAATACTCTAGGTGTGGCCGCACCAGGACCCTGTATAATTACTGGACGATGTCTTTGTTCCTATGCTTCAATAGTCTCACTATTTTCTCCCTGCTCAGAGGATGTGTCATGAACGCAAGAGTCCAAAGTGATGAGGGTGCCAGCTGAATGTGAATGTCGTTCATCTTATACAGAATTCGCACAGCAGATTATAGGTAGACAGTTCTGAATTTTTGCAGCTGTTTACAAACTGTCCCACTGAGCAAAACAGTACTCTTTCATAAAACAGTGGCAGATATCCTCAAAGTCAAGATGACTCGTTGTTTCGAAAGGGAATGCGCATTTCCCAGTCCTCCAGTTACTTTCATGGATGAATTCATCTAATAACTGCTGGTAATAACATCATCCAATAAATGTATCTCTCATGGACTCCTTCCCCCTCACCCATTGTGTACCACAGATTATACCAATAGACCTAACACTATCTTATTGCTTGATCTGATCTCCATCAATTTTCGTTTCGGTTTGTTTCAGAATTACAGGAATTTCTCTTTGCTTTTGTTTGAGACTGTCAACAAATTTTGTTTATGGATGTTTCATATCTCGGCAAATATATTATGCTTCTGTTTATTTCTGGTCTCCATCAATTCCGATTTCTGTTTGTTTTATATTTGCAGCAACATTTGTTTGCTTCAGATTTATTGCAATTTCTGATTTGATCTTTTCAATCTGATCTGTTGAGTTTATCCGGTATTTTCTGCTTTCATTAGTTTCAGACCTCAGGCATCCACAGTTCTTTGTTTTATGATAGCGCAGCAGAATAATTTAGCTAAACATTTGCTGGCGTTGGAAGGGATTTTTCTTATTGATGGACATTGAAGTCCCATTCCCAGAATATATTGTGGCTCTTAACGTAAATAAACACCGATTTGTATGATGCAGAGTTATGCTCCGTGGCATTCGTTTCACGCGAGTTTTCATGAGGCCAGGGATCAATGCCTTCTTTCTGCATCCCGATGTGCCAGGTTCTGACAATTGTCTGTCGCTCAGTTGGTCAGAAAATGTCCAGGCAGAAATTCTGGTGCCAGTGACATTGACTGCATAAGCTATTTGTTTAAATAAAAATATGTTCACCTGATGTTTGATTGATCGATGGGAAAGCATTCCCAATTTTAGAATTAGTGATAAGAAGATACTTGATAGTGCTGGCTTAGTGTTGCAATTCTCAGCACCTTGATCAATGTTGGGTGATCAGTGTAAATTTCATACTTTATTCAGATTTTCTTAAGAAATAGGAACATGAGTTGTTTCATTGTTTCTACAAGGTCACTCACGCCTGTTTTGCCTTTCAATGGATCTTGACTGATCCAAAATTCGTCACGTTCACTTTCCTGCCAATTTGCATGCAACTTCGTTTCCCATACTAATGAAAAATCTTCTATTGCAACCTTTAATAAATATAACGGCTCCGTCCGCAAATCTCTACATGGAATCGAGTACCAAAGACTCCAAACCATCGATGAGAAGAAAATCTTCTCATTTAAGTCGTAATTTGACCCATTTAAATCTGAAGCAATGTCCTTTTACCTTCAGCTGTGCCATGAGTGGTAAGATCCTCTCAGCACTGAACTGCCAACACCCTTAAGAATCCTTTATGTTATAAGGATAATACATCACATTCTTCTCAACTCCAATGATGGAGTCCCGAAATGTTCTTCATCAATACGTACAGACCAGAGATCTTCCTGATGAACCTCATCTGAACTGCAATCTATTAAATGTTGTATTTCCTCAAATAACTCGACAAATACTCTGAGTACTCCAGATGAGGTCTCACCAACACCTTCACCAGTTGCGGTCAGCCTTGTCTATTCGTACACTTCATCGTCCTTGAAATAATAATCATTAGGTTCCAGCTTGTCTCCTGCACCAAGTCTGATAGTTTTCGATGTTAATGCAAACATGGCATGAATTCATTTTTACGTGCAGTATTTCGTTGTTGCAAGAAGAACAAAGAACAAAGATCCTTGCAGCACAGAAGCAGACATTTTCGACCCTCCAAGCATGCGCTAATTTAGATCCTCTATCTAAACCTGCTGCCTATTTTCTAAGGAACTTTAATCCTTCACTCCCTGCCCATTCATTTGTCTGTCTCGATACTTCTTCATTCACCCGATCATTCCCGACAACATCCGCTGTCAACGCATTCCAGGCGCACACCAATTTCTGCGTGAAAAACTTTTCACGTATATCTCCCTTAAACTTGTCCCATCTCACTTTGAACTCGTAACGAGGAGTGATTGAGTCTTCCACGATGGGAAAATCTTTCTTGTAATTCACAGTATCTACACCACTCGTGATTTTGCAGACCACAATCAGGATCCCCTCAACCTCCGCCTTCCCAATGTAAATATCCGAATCAACTCAACCTCCACTCATATCAAGCAAGCTCCATACCAGGTAACATCCCAGCGAACCTCCTCTGCACCGTCTCCAAAGCATCTGCATCCTTTTCGTAATGTGGTGACCAGAACTGTATGCAATATTCCAAATGTGGCCTTACGAAAGACTTATACAACTGTAACATGACCTGTCAACTCTTGTACTCCGTCTGATGAAGGAGAGCATCCCGTATACGTCCTTGACCGTTCGGCTGGCCCGCGTTTCCACCTTCAGTGAACAATGGACCTGAACACCCAAAACTCTCTGTACTTCAAGTTTCTGCAGGACTTTTTCATTTACTGTAGATTTCGGTTTTGAAATTGCATCTTCCTAAATGCATCACCATACATTTGTTTAGATTGAGTTATTTCTCAGCCCAAATCTTCAATCTACCTGTATTCTGCTGTATTGTCTGTCAGTCCGTTTCACTAACTACTGCTTCACTAATCTTAGATCCATCTGCAAAATTTCTCAAGAGACAAAACGTGTTTCCATTGAATTCATTTCTGTATATCATAAACAACATATCACAAACATCTTTGTGGGATACCACGAGACGCAGGTCTCCATTTTGAGAAGCTCCCTTCCACTAGGAACGGGGCGGCACGGTGGCACAGTGGCACAGTGGTTAGCACTGCTGCCTTACAGCGCCAGGGACCTGGGTTCAATTCCCGCCTCAGGCGACTGACTGTGTGGAGTTTGCACGTTCTCCTCGTGTCTGTGTGGGTTTCCTCCGGGTGTTTCGGTTTCCCTCCCACAGTCCAAAGATGTGCAGGTCAGGTGAATGGGCCATGCTAAATTGCCCGTAGTGTTAGATAAGGGGCTTATGTAGGGGTATGGGTGGGTTGCGCTTCGGCGGGTCGGTGTGGACTTGTTGGGCCAAAGGGCCAGTTTCCACACTGTAAGTAATCTAATCTAATCTAAACTACTACTCTCTGTCTCCAGTTGTCTATGCATTTAGCTCAAACATGTTGAATCCACATGCGACTTCACATTCTTCATCAGCCTACCATGGGAAAACTTATCAAATGCCTTAATAAAGTCCATGCATGTGACATCTACATCCCTTCCCTCATCATTCACTTTGTCTCCTCTTCAAAGAATTCTATCAGATGTGTAAGGCATTATCTTCGCTGAACAACACCATTCTCCCTATCACGGGCAAGTTCATTGTCTTTCAAATGATTAGTTCTCCTCACCATTCACTTCTTCTCCGTTTTCTGTCCTACCCACTGCCTTAATCCTGCGTCGACATAATTTTCCCCAAACCCGGTGACATTTTAACGATAGTAGAAATTTACTAGGTGAATGTAGTCTTTTATTATGAAGACCAGCCAATAAAATTATTTCCAGGTGATTCAATTGCGTTGTGTATTTCAGTGAATCGATATTTTCTTTGACACATGCAAGAAATATTTGGATCAACAATCGGAGTTCTTCAACCTACTTTGGAAAGAGAGCTTTGTGATAAACCTCGGCTAGGAGTAATTTCAGAAACGTCAAAGTCACATTACTCAGCCATATCTCTGGACACGGACAATTGCCAGCACACACAAGATGTGAAAACAAAAGGTATTGAGGAGTCTCTTTTACCATCGACAAAAAATAGTTTCCTGGGACTGAGTTTTTTTTTTAATCACCAGCTCGCACCACATGTTAACAATGTGATTGTTCCACTGACTGACTTGTTGAAGAAGTGTTTAAAATTTCATGGGACGGATGAATGTCGAAATGAATTTGACCATTAACCCAGTCTTGGCCACATATGGCTATGCAAAGCCTTTCAAGGTGGCTGTCGATACGAGTGATTTATGTGACGGGACTGTAATCTTACAAGAATAAGACGAGAAGAAAGAAAAAATGTCTATTTAGTATTCTCTTCCAGACAACTAAATGATGATCAACAAAAGTAGTCTGTACTAATCGAAAGAGACCTTTGGTCTCGTTCTTTGTTTGCAAAATGTCAACTTTGATGTTGCCAATGTGAGTCACTTGCAAAGACAGATCATAACCCCTCAAAATTTGTGCGAAAAATAAATAAAGACTATTAATATGGAGCTTGTTATTGGAGCAATTCAGTTTGAAAACATATACGTGACAGGATGACAAAACGCATTTGCAGATGCGATGTCATAAATGTGATGAAGGAAGACCGATGTGTTCGGTGGCGCGAGAAAATGGATTGAAATTGACAGCAGGAGAGAAGATGTGCTTTGCAGTGTATTGATATCGTAAAGGGAAAGATTTCTGAAAATCAATCTGTCTTGGGATGATAATGGTCCACGTTTTTCTCATTTGGGTCTGCTGCGGCAATTTAGTTTGTCCTTTTTTTGTGAAGCAAGGTTGAAACAGAGGGAGTGCTTACTTTGCTCAGAGCCACCACAGTAACCAACTTGTGATGTCTTGTTCCTTTTTCACGTTGGAACAACAGAAGCAGTCTGAATGGTTGCGGGTAACTCCGGCAGACGAAAATTTGTAGTCGAAGCTTTTCACAGTGCTGAGGTCAGGGTGTTGAATGTAGAATCTTTTATTCCACTGTCTGTGGAAGGTAAAATCTTGCCATCATTTTGTGCTGTTATACTTGCATTTCATTCAATCTGTTTTGTTGACTTTGCCTTTGTCAAGTGTATGCACATACGATGTAACTATATTCCAAACATTAATTTGGAGCATTCAATATAGCTAATGTTTTGCTAAGTACTTCGATAGAATGTTGTTGTGCTTTTTTTAAAAAGAGTCTGCATTTTGGGAGCAGTGTAAAAAATAAAGTGCATGGTTTCATGATGAGTAGTTTGACTAATGAAATTGCACCTGCAACGCAAACCTTACAGTTTTATTGAAGATTTGAATAAGTCAAGTTCCAGTCTCGCGGTGGCTGTATGTATTCTTAATACATTTTCAGGGGTTTTGGTCTGTTCATAAAAAGAAGTGTCATCGCTGTCTCTTCAATGTAATCACTAAGATCCACAAATCTTAATTTATGACTGAATTGGTGAAGCTGTTATTATAAATAAAATGCTCCCAACTGAAGTTACAATGGTCACATCTTCTCAAACTCTTTGCCTTCACTGCGGTGTGGTGATCCTCTGGTTAATCTCACTGCCAATCTTCTGTCTGTAATAGAATTGTGCATTTATGTACCTGGCAATTTATTGGATCATGATTTGCACACAAGTTGATGGATCTTTGAATCATAATGTTATAAGTCAATATATTTTTCAATACTGCTTTAACCAGAAGCATCAACTCAACGCAATATCGTTTGTAAGGTAAATGTTTCAGCATGATTACCAACTGCTTTCCATAAAACATATATACGTTGAGAAACAATGTGAGCACCCAAATTTGAGGAGGCACACATATCCTATTGCAACAAATGATAATGTGGACTGTTACAATAGCACGACATTTAACACTAAAATGACTAATTGGTTTTACGGTTTTCTAAACTGTGTCTGCGAGGTGCCCACTCTTCACAGGAGCTCCCTTGAACACAATGAACTCCATGGTTTCTTCCATCTCTATTGACACTGCAGTCACAGACAAAAGAAAAGAACACTGATAAGATAATCTCTTCAATCGACAGCAATACAGATGTAACTCCTTCAGTTAATTAGAGATTGGACACCCACTCTCCAGTTCTGTATCGATTTGAAAAGCAGCCTACCTACAGTTTTCGTCCAGATTACTTGGGGCTTCCACTGGAAGCGCTGTGCACATTTGTATTTTACATGCATCCCGGTGCTATTGCACTTGACTGATCACAGTGAATCGCGTTTTTACGAACTAACGGTGCAATTCACTTCCACAGAATGTATTTCCAAGTAAGTCTGAAGACAGAACATTCAAAAAAACACTTTGAAAGCGATTAAACTCGAATACGTTGGCAATGCGTATAGCTTCAGACGTTCACGTTGTGTCACAAAAAATGAATGAAATGCTACTGTCAGGCACTACTGAAGTTAATAATGTTTTAAATCTTTGGTTTTTTTATTGTGTTGATGCAATGACATCTCAACAGCACTTCATTCATGGAAGTTAAAACCGCACCGCAGCTCTTTCGCGGCCACTTGTATAATTTCTACTCTAATTTAGACTGCAGCCTAGTACAAAGGCAAGACTGAGTTTTGGAATACTGAAGCTGGCAACTCACCTCCTGTCTCCACAAAAACTAGACGCTGCCAAAAGCATAATTATCAAGTGTGTGATGGAGTACGCCCTATTTTACTGGACGTGCGGAGCTTCACAGCACACTCAAGACTTCGACAACTTTATTGCTGCTCCTTCAGCGTGGCTGTGGCAAACCCTCAGAATTGCCACTCTCAGGGCACTGCAGTCTACTTCCGTGAATGCAATGGGTGAATAAAAAGAAAACACAACTACACGCAATATTTCTTTTATGGGTCTCTCACATATTCTCAGTAACTTAAAAGTTGTGCATTCATCTTCGCACCAACGTATCAAAAAGGAGCACACCCCATCAGTCTCCTTCATTATGCTTTCTGTTCATGTAATAGCTTCTAGGAACTCATCAGCCTGAAGATCTAAATCCATCTGCAGCATTAGGTTTTGCATTGACTCACTGTTGAAATACACTTGTTACTTTTTTAACGTTTTAAAACAAACTGAGCAGCTAGACATTTTACAGCCTCATTTTTCCAGCTGGCTGATTTGTGTCCACTGGTTCATCTCATCTTTGTGCGTCTGCAATCTCATTCTGTCCTTTATATAGCACCCAACCTTGCCTATTTTGTGATGCCACATCTGCTCTCTTTTCATTTAATCACAAGGCTAAAAAAAATGCACGACCTCTGTTTATGCATGTTTTGTTTGCTGATCAGATTTAATCATCTGCTTTCCACTTTTTCTGAAAAATACATTGCATATCCGTAGAACATTTTTATATGCCTAAATGTTAGCTGCTGGTATTTTCTCAGAAGTGTTCTTTCTTTCTTTATTTTGCTTTATCACCTCACCTTGACGCCTTTTTCTTCCACTTTATTATCAATTCTCATTTGTATCAGACGACTGTCATAAACATTGTTACCTCTTTATCTTAGCTCCTTTGTCAATCAAGGTGTTCGTACTTATTGTCCTACCTTTCAGTGTGTGACAAAGCGCCATGATTATCGCTGGAATATCTTTCCTTTAAAGGTAGCCCATTGTCTAGTTGTAGTCCCTCCCAAAACCCTCTCATTGCAGTGTTTCTGTCACTGTCTCTATTCTGCCTCATTTTCTTCAAGGACATTCGTGAACAGGTGGGCTTTACCGATAGTAGACAATTGATTCATGGTCATAAATACACTATTCATTCCAGATTATAATTTTTATTGACTTCATATTCCACCATCTCCAGTTGTGGGATATAAACCCGAGTGCCCAGAACATGATGTGGGTCTCTCGATCAACAATGCTGAAATAATACCACTTGATCATCTCTATGTCACTTACATTATAAATGCAATAATATACATTTGAGTAATAGTTGTTCCTCATTCCAATTACTTTGCAATATCATAATCTGTCACTAATCCTTCTGGAAGAATTTTTCTCTTGTACGTCGCTCTCGCAAGTCTATTGACCAATATAAGTGCAGCTTTGCTGCTCTTTAGATCTTCTCAAACTGATTGTGTAATTGAATCGTTTGAAACATCCTTTATCTGTAAAGATTGGAAAGGAGGGCCAGATGGTTCTCATTGAGATTGAGATCCTTGATTGGGTCACTAGTTTTGACCAAACAGAAAACCCTTGAATGACAAATCTAAATAGGAAAATTAGGGAAGCTATCCATTCTATGATTTGGCTGTGAGAAGGTTCCTCGGAATCCATGTATTGTGCATGTGTAAATCTATGGTAACTTGATGGCAGGACACGTCCCTTTTTGGAGTTAATTCATTGGTGATAAAAGAAAATTTCCTTCCAATAGTGTCTTTGAATTGCGGGAAGTGTTTCTGGTATCATGCATTTGTTTGGGAAGTTTGATTCGTTCAATTTTGCCTTTGCAGGCTGGGCCCATTATGCAGACTGAATTCATGTTTTTCTTTCTGGGCAAATGACATTGAAGGCAGATAAATACCAGCGAACAATTCTTCTGACTGCTTGTAGACTAGGAGCTTTTTTTCGAGTCTTAGGAAGTCTTTTTTTCTCTGAGTCACGAGGTAATAAAACGTTTCAACAGTTTACGGGTTTAGATCATAACGATTATGCACCCAAGCCTCCCCTAATTCTGACATGCTGTTGGTTTTATTCAGCAGTTCGAGAACCAAGTGAATCAGCATTGAGATTTTTGACGAAGTTCGGACGACTGCAAAAGTGATAAGATTTTGGGTAGTCCTCAATAACATGTTGACAGACTGACTAGTATCTGGGATTAATGATGCAACTATGCAAAAACGTCTCACAGCTGAATCCGAATTGGAATTAAATCAAAGATTACAACTTCTTTGCCATCAGAAAACATGGCAAGTAGAGCATGGTAGCTCAGGCATCCTAATAGATGTGGACACACTCACTTGTCCAACTCAGCTTCTGGAATAACATTTGAATGTAAGCAATTTTAAACACTGACGCAGGATACCCCCTAAGCAGAGGACTATAGTGCATTACACAGCAAAATCCGAAAACGAGTCTCATCATCAGCCGAAAGGCTAAAATATGTTTCTTGATCGGGGCCATCAAGACATTACTTCCTGCTGGTATGTGGACTCGAGGGAGCAAAGAAATCCGACAAGGCCTTACTAACATAAAGGTACCTCATACTCGATATTCAGGCAAGCGCTATCCTGGAAAGTGGAAATGCATGCAACTTGGCAGTGTTAAATCAAAATAAGAATCAAAGAAAATAAATCTTTGGCTAAATGGTCACGGAATTAAATGGAGATCAAAACCTGCGCTGTATTACGCTGCACGAGGCTTCTTCAGTGATTACAGAAACAGTCGTTAACAAGATTCAGTCCAGAATTCAACCCTGATATTTGCTTGAGACGGCGACCAAACTGAGAACATAAATTGTGGAACGATTACAGATGAAAGGCACAACTTCCATTCAGGCCTCCTCTGAGCAGTTTGTGCAGTTATTACTGATTATAGCAAAAGGTCCGAGCTTGATTGGGTGAAACCGGTTGAGAAAGATTCACTCTGATGGCCATAACTTTCGTCAATTGGCTGCCAGCGTGAAGTCATAATTATAGACCTGACGGATTTTCAGGAAGGTCTGAGCACTATCAAAGGAGATAAGACTGTCGTGCATGTTGACCAGGAAGCAATTCCACATTTCTTCAAGACCTTACATGCAAATGTAGAGGAAGAAATCATGAGATTGGAAAATTAAGTGATTATTAAATCAGTGCAGTTTAAGAATAGGTAGCACTGGTATTATTAATGTGAAAGTTTAACAGATCGATTTTCCTTTGTAGGAACATTACGCAAAGGATAAATCAATGCTCACCGCTCGATAAATACCCAATAACACGTACAGACACTTTAATGCAGACCCAGCAGCTACTCGGGTGCAGGTTTTCTTCACAAACTGCGCAACGAACCAAGTAAACCTTGAGTTGTGACAGACGAGGATTCCCAAAAGCATGCTATAATTAATACCAATAATGTTACATAAGAGACTATTTTTCGGCATGTCATCGGCGTGTGCCCTTTTCGAATGGACAGTGGAGAGGACACATTGCAAATTTTAGAAAAAGTTACCTTCCGAACGAAAGCCATAATAATAACCTTGAGGGCCGATAGGGAACAATTGGACAGAATGCTTATATGTTTCTCCAGGGAGTGTATGAGCCTTAAAAGAGGAAAGGGCTTATTTCAGACAATCCAAATTACTTACTTGGGCTGTCCCAGATGCTCTGGCTGTAAGATACGTGCTAATGTCCTATACACGCTTTCTGCATCAAAGTATGATTCAGAATCAGAAGAACAAGACTTGGAAATTACAAGAAAATGAATCAGAGAAACTGAGGACTGCCGATGCTGGGATCAGAGTCGAAGAGTGTTAGATTAGATTAGATTACTTACAGTGTGGAAACAGGCCCTTCGGTCCAACAAGTCAACACCGACCCGCCGAAGCGCCACCCACCCATACCCCTACATTTACCCCTTACCTAACACTACGGGCAATTTAGCATGGCCAATTCACCTGACCCTCACATCATTGGACTGTGGGAAGAAACCGGAGCACCCGGAGGAAACCCAAGCAGACACGGGGAGAACGTGCAAACTCCACACAGTCAGTCGCCTGAGTCGGGAATGAACCCGGGTCTCAGGCGCTGTGAGGCAACAGTGCTAACCACTGTGCCACCGTGCCGCCCACTGTTGTGCTGGAACAATATAGCCGATCAGACAGCATCCAAGTAGCAAGAGAGTGATGTTCCAGGCATATGCACTTCATCAAGAAAAGCCTACATCTCTGGAAATAGGAGTCAGGGATTTAGAAATTTAAATGCGGGCCAGGTGTATCTCTTTGACTGTAATATATTTCATTGATATCCTTCATCGCTTAGTCAAATCCTCCTTTGATGCGACAGCCCTATTTATATCAATTAACATCAGCTGGGCCAAAAAACACACCGACTGCATTTCGAGATACTCCAAGGACACAAACACAAGACAGCACCAACTCCATCAGCAAGGACAACAATCTTGAGTTGGTAAACCTGTGTCTCACGACTCAATTTCATGTCGAATGACAAGACATGCAAATAAAATCAACAGAACACAAATGGGATCACCGTCATCAGGCTTCTTGGCAGAAGCTTTAATACAGAAGTTCGAAAAAACTCCCCACGATACAACCCAAACATTGGGTCCTTTAGATGGATGACACCGTTCTTATCCCAAAACGTATTAAATCCGAGGAAACCTCCAGCATAATCAACACCATCCTTAACTGCATAAATTTCATAATGGAGGTGGTCAATAACAACCACCTCCTCTTCCTCGATGTCACAGAGGAACGAACAGTTAATGAATAAATGCAGATCAGCATCTAATGGAAAATACCACACACAGAACAGATACTCAACAACAGAGCAATCATTCCAATACCCACAACCCAAGCTGCATCAGGACATTAGTTCAATGAGAGATAACAAACTGCATCTCCCAGTAACGTCAAGCAACAGAATAAATTTACCAACATAGCAGATTAAAGCAGAATGGGTAATTGATGTGAAAAACCGTCCGCTGATACTTAAAGAACAAACAAAAACAAGTAGACACAACACATCCAGAAACCCTAGCCGTACGAACATACAATCAAAGGGGTGTTGGAGATGACTACTTTGACTCCTTTGTTCATGTTAGGCAACAAGTCTGCCAACACATGAAAAAGCTACTAATGAACCGAAAGGACCCGATACCAACTAACAGCAAAGCGAATGTCATTTACAAAGTGCCATGCAGGGACTGTAAGAAAAACTTCGTTGGTCAGATTGGCAGAAAAGCAGCCACCAGAATAAATGAATAAAACTAGCCTTAAAACACATGATACATTATCTCTCGTCTCCTTTCATTCAGAGGACACCGCCTCAACTGGGCCAACGCATCCATCTAATGATAGGCTAAACAGAGATACGCATAGTATTCCTAACGGTCTGACATTCAAACCGGAACTTAATCAATAAACAGATCGATTTAGACTCCATTTATCAACTTCTGAGAAAAAGAACCAGAAATGTTATTACTTGTCTTCAGAGACCAAGGCACACAAATAGAAATCTGGACAGAACATCAGCATTTCACCGGAGTCTAATGGATGATGTTAGCCTTCGGAAAACAAACCTGCCAGATCAGCACAAAAACGTACAATCTGAGCACAAAGCTGAGCTAAAATTCTTCTCAAAAATCGTCCACTCGTTATGTGTGGTAAGCAAGTTTGAATGCCCTTATCGCTGCGGTGATAGGTCAGTGTCCGTGCTGCCTCACAGCGCCATAGACCCAAGTTCTCTTCCCGCCTTGGGCAACTGTCTCTGTAAATTTTATGCATTCTTCTCGTGTATTTGTGGGTTTCCTTCGCTAATCAGCTACCGCCAGCAGTGCCCCGCTTTCATCGGACTTGCTGGGTGAATCCTGGACAATCCTGATCAATATTCTTGGTCATTGTGGATACTCATTCAAAGTAGTTTAATGTGCATAGCGTTCATTTGGCAAACTCAAGACCTATACCTAGAATGTTGCCAGCTTAGATTGGGATGCACAACCTCCTGGAAGTTTTGATCACGTACAATTGGACAAACGTTTCAGCAGGACATATGGGTATTGCCTAAAGTTGAATGGCATTCACCGTATTCAGTGATAGAAACGAGGGCCAGGTGGATCACATTGACTGTGCTCCTTCATTGTGCCAGTGGGGGAGCCCTGGCTGGAAGACAAAAAAACTGAAGATTCAGAGAGTCTCCTCATTCTAGGGACTAACTTTGTACTGGTTGGTCAGAAACACCAGTACCCCAGCAAAAGCACAACAGAAAACAAGATAAACTTGTGGATCATAAAGTCTTCTCGTTGTAGCGTTTGGCTCTGGTCTAGGCGATAAGAGCCCACATACCTTGAATATGACAAGTGACATGGCGAAAAAAACACAAGAGTTTCAGAGTGTCTGCTCATTCATAATCTGACTGTTGGCAAGCTAGTCACAGTCCACGTGTAAACTAAATGCGACTTCGTAATAGGAAAATTGCCTCCTTGGAGTTGTTTCACGTGCCAGCACTTAAATGCCATCCTCGACGAACACCAACACCTGTCATTTTTTCCTCCTTCCTCTATTTCTGATGATTCTTCGTACCCAGGAAAATTTGCTATCCCGGTAATGTCCTTGTGTATTTCAGTCGGCCTGCCACATACTAATTTATTTTTCTGTCTCTCTCTCTCACTCTCTCTCGCTCTCTCAATTTGTCGACTTTCTCCCTCACTCTACCTTTTGCTCTCAAAGTGTCACTATCCGTCTTTCTCTTACCTACTGTGAATCCTCTTGCAAGGATGCCTTCCTTGAAGAAGCTCTCTTCCTCCACATATCGCATCTCCATCGCCCCTCCCCCAAGTCCATCCTCCCTACCTTTTATCTTAGCCTGCTGGACACACTTACCTCATTCCTGAAGAAGGGCTTATGCGCGAAATGTCGAATCTCCTGTTCCTAGGATGCTGCCTGACCTGCTGCGCTTTTCCAGCAACACGTTTTCAGTTCTTTCTCTGGCTGTCGTCTTGCTCCTTATGTATGTGTGTCTGTGTCCCTCTCTCCCGAAAAGTTCCTTTCGCTCTACCCCCAAGTTTCTCCCCCCTCTCACTCGCATTTTCCCTGCCTGTCTCTCTCCAGCTCGCGCTCTCCCTATCTGACTGCCTCTATTTATCATCCTTTCGGTTCCCTATTCTTTCTCTTTCCATATTTCTTTCTGTCCACCTCTCTCTCCCCCGGCGCAACTTGTTCTTTTTTGTAACTCTTTCTCTCTGCATCTTCCTGTTAATGCCTCGTCTTAAACCCATTCTTTATCTTTCACGCTCGGATAAATCGTCCAAAATCTCTCCTTATACTCTCATATTCTGTCTTTCATTGTCCATGTTCCTTTCATTCTCGCTCCTTTGCAAAGGCTGCATACTTTCTTTTGCAATCGCTTGATCACGGTGCCTGATTGAAACTAAGTGAGTAGTTTAAGTAAGCATGGATTGTGGAAATAATTTTGCCACATTTAAAAAAAAAGTTCCAAATGATGTTTATGGTTCACACAGCAGCTGTAGACGTGGGCAATGGTTGCGGTGGGGAGCGGACAGTAGTTTCAAAGGAAAGTTGGTTTTGGGGTCTGCAATCAGATGTAGATTCGGCAGGACATATGTAGCTGAGTGATCAGTGGACGAGTAAGTAGTTATTGATGCGAATGGCCTTCCGCCTACCAAAAGCTGGGAAACTGGTTCCGTGTGTCTGAAGAAGTCTTGGGTTTGCAGGCTTTGGCACAAGAATTTAGACCTTGTAAAAACAACTCATGCCTGAAGATCGTCAGCTTAATTCCCCTAATCAGTCGCTGTAATTCTAAGGCCTGTGCATTTTCTGTGGTAAGACAAACTCCACAGTAACATACAGTCTGCAATAACGCAATTCCATCAGTATGAGGCAAATGATATTTGCACACACAGCAATCTTCAAACCGTGTTTATTCCACGACAATGCAATATCTACAGAAGTGCAGTAATTTCAATGTATTGTCATTGGTAATTCAAAGTTTACAGGTTTAGACACTCGACCTTGAGACAGTCAACATTGTGTAACCTTTGCATTTTCCACATTAATGCAGTGTTTTCAGAGTGGGCCAACGAATATTTGTCAATCAGCATGCCCATTCTGTATATTTTGAATAGAAAAGCAATGTCTACACTGTGGGAGACAGATATTTGAGCATTCATCTGTGTGCATCCTTTATATTAAACACCCGAGCGCACCATGAGGTATTGTAACCTTTCAAGTCTTTCCCATGGGTCAGTACACAATTTATTGAACTTTAAGAGACAGAAAAGAGAGTTGAGACCAGGTGCAGATACTGAAGACATCGATGGCGTGTCCAGAATGATCAGAAATTGTTTTCTCTCGAATCACTGGGTTGAAGTATTTCTGTTAATTGTGTAAGTCCAGGATTTTATCCTGCGTTTGCAGCCCTTAGAAAGAAATAGTCTCCAGCTTATTTTTACCCACTGCGTTGCTCTTAAAGATCTACCAATAGTAGACAGGCTACTGAGGGCTCTTGTGGTGGCATGAAAGTGTCCCTATTTTGGTCATCGGATGCCTGGGTTCATCTCCAATATCTCCACATCTGGATAGGAAACACGAGACGTAAGTTAAAATGACTGCAATACGTTGTTCTGAATTAAGAATGATTGCTGTTTGTTGAGGCCAGCATTCGCAAGGGGAAAGCAAACGCACTCTGTTTAAACGCTTCACAATTCAGTTCACAATGATGTGTTTGGATCTTCGAAAGAAGCTGCAAAATCATGCTTACGGCATCACTTTCTTTTACGAATCATTTGTTGCGACTCTACATTTCGATTAAACAGCAAGATTGCTTCACGTGACTGAGCAAACATCAGCTCCCCTCCCCATGAAAGGGTACAGTTAATCAATATTGAAAATAGATTTACTCAATTTTCAACTGAGCAGTCTCCGAGTTGTCATTTTTTTTCTCCTATGCTGACTGAATCTCCACCAATGTCAAACCTTACGTGGAAGCAGGCCTCGCAATTTACTCGGAGTAAACGTTGAAGAAACGAAATGACATTTTCGGACGTACCTGTGTGTAAATTGGCTGCCTTGTCTCTCCTCATTGTGATGGCACTCATTAGTCATTGCTTGTCTCTTCAGAACTCTAAGATGTCTTGGAAATCTAGCAAGGGCTGTCAGTTACTTCAGGTGTGGCACAGTGGCTCAGTGGTTAGCACTGCTTCCTCACAGCACCAGGGTTCAATTCCAGCCTCGGGCGACTGTCTGCGTGGAGTTTGCACATTCTCCACGGGTCTGTGCGGGTTCTGCCCGGGTGCTCCTGTTTCCTCCCACAGTCCAAACATGTGCAGGCGAATTAGCCATGCTAATTTCCCCATAGGTTATGTGCATTAGCCAGAGGGAAATAGATCCGGGTGGGTTACTCTTCGGAGGGTCACTGTGGACTTGTTGACCCGAACAGCCTATTTCCACACTGTAGGGAATCTATTCTAATCATATATCTGGACCTTTCTGTTTTCTGCGCTTTCCTTCGTTCTCTCTCTCATTTCGTCTCTATCTATCTTTGCTTTTCTAACTCGCTGCATCGACCTGGCGTTTTCTCACTCTGCATTCATCAATGATCTCTTCATCAATCTCCCTCACTCTCTTTCTCTCTCCACTTTTCTCCATCATCACGTCTAGTCTACCTTGCCCTATTCATGTGTATCAGTATCGCCGAAGGATCAATTCTGGTGGGATCCGACGCAATGATCACATTAGAAAAAAGAATTTCTCCTGTTGAATAGGATCATATTTGTTTTAAGATTCCATACCTCCACTTCCCTTTCCGTTCCCTGTAGTCATTGATTTCCCCGCTGAGGAAGAGCGTCTCGATCTTAGGCTTAAATAAACACAAGGATTCTGACCTGAACATCTCTCTCTAGCAAGAGTGTCAAGAAGTGACAAACCTCGGAGAAAATGAATTCTTCTTGATCTCAATATTAACTTGGTGCCTTTTATTCTGAGACTTTGGTCCTCATTTCCCAGATGAGTGGAAACATCATGGAATATTCCCGTATGAAGATGCTTTAGATTCATACATATTACTTATCTTCTTCTAAACAACAGTCAATAAATTCTCAACCTCTTCAGCCTTTGCTCAGACACAGCTTTAATAATATGATCATGCCGGTGAACATTTTCTTCCCAGCCTCCAACGAAATGACATTTCCTTAAATAAGGGAACAAAAAGTGCTATCAGCACTCCATATATGGTCTCACCAGCACATTGTTCAAATTCAATAAGACTTACCTCTGCTTACACTCTACGCTTTTAAAGATTGGCTGACATTCCATTAACCTTCCCGATAACCTGTTGCTCCTGTGCGTATGCTTTCTGTGTTCCTTACATGCGTGTCAAATCTCTTTGTCTGGCGTTTTTATGACATTTGTCGAGATTTAACTAAAATTCCTATCATTTCATACCCTCCGTTATGAACAGATTGAGACAGAGCTGACAATTCTAATTTTTCTTTTTAAGTTACCTGGTCTTTAACAAAACCAAATCAAAGCCTGTATGTACGTTAGCATGCATACAGTTCCAGATAGTCACTTTAACTGGTTGCACGTTAACACGTGGAGCTTGCACGTTGTGTGCATATGAGCAGGAAAGGTTATCCTTTACTGTTTAATTTGACATATTTGTGTGCTTCATTTATCTGCCTGTCAAAGTTCGGAGCTTAGCTAAAAATTGGGGAAAGCGATGATCTCGCTTTTTTTTATCCACATGTTGTTCAGGCCGTTCCTACTTTTCGAAGATTAAATCTGAGATTTATATTTCAAGGTTGGTATATATAATTCTCGATGCTCTGGTTCCATCAGCCCATCTTCACCGATCAATGGAACTCTCCAACTGCCTAGAAAACTCTCCATCTGTAGCTGTCCGTTTTGTCCGTCTCACGCTTTGAAATGTTTCACTCTAAAATGTTAAACTTCAGTCCGTATCTGCAGCTACACCTCCCGCCATCAATGCTAACTAGCCTTACTTTGAGTCTGTTGTGCTCTTCGGCTTCATGTAATATCCGGACTGGGTTTCTCTCTCCTGAGATTGTTTGCTTGTTGTCAGCTGGCAAACCAACACACACACACACATCCATACACATATATATGTACACAGACATCCCATCCAATTGTCCAACCACCCACTCAAAACGATATGCCGGCATTGCAATGTAAAACCTTTTCTGTCCAGAATTGCCATTGAGCATTTTTTTATCCTGCAGATTCTCCAGACACCGTTTCAGGCCTCAGCCAATACCTCTTAAACCTACTTGTACCTTTTGCTCAAAATCTACCAACAGATTTTACTGAGAGGTACATGATTTGAGTTTGTCCATGTGGCAGTGAATTATTTTCTCCCTGTCTTGTCTCTGTCTGTTTCCTCTTGTCCTCTCTATCTTTCTCAATATACATTTGTATATTTTATTTTCTTAATATTTGTTCAGAAATGTGGGCGTTGCTGCCTGGACCCCACACTTATTTCCTATCCGTGGCAGAAATTATGATGCTCAGCGAACTTCTTGAAGTGATGCAGTTCGTGTCTTGTCTTCAATGGTAACCGCTTCAAACCACTCAGCATCACGTTTGCGCAGTGAACATCATTCGCTACTAATTTGCCTTACTTCATTCAAATCAAACATTTGGTCCTGCACACGAGTGTTGTCCAGTTTACGCTTGGCTTTTTCTGTGCAGTACCTGGAACAGTTTGTCTTCTGGCTCTATTCTGGACCCCCTCATCAACTCCATTTTCTACTCCATCCTTGGCAGAATGATTCTTGTGTTCTTACCTGACAAAGAGAAATGTAATCATGCACTCCTCTGATTATTGCACTTAAGTCATTTTTAATTAACCATCGTCCCACTTTCCCTTTTCCTTCCTTCATCTCCATTGTCTCAGTTTTTTTCGAGGCATAGAAAGCAGCTGCACTTTCATCACAAACTCAATGTCTTTCCCTTCTTCCCAGTGGATTTCAGGAACTTTCACCATGTTTCATTAGTTCCTCATTTTCCATTCCCCGCCATTTCAAACCACTATTGTTGGCATACACAACCTTCCCACACTAATATTTGTCATATTTAAAGCATCACGTCCTTCATTTCCACTACGGGGAAAAAGTGAGGTCTGCAGATGCTGGAGATCAGAGCTGAAAATTTGTTACTGGAAAAGCGCAGCAGGTCAGGCAGCATCCGTGGAACAGGAAATTCGACGTTTCGGGCATAAACCATGATTCCTGATGAAGGGCTTATGCCCGAAACGTCGAATTTCCTGTTCCTTGGATGCTGCCGGACCTGCTGCGCTTTTCCAGCAACACATTTTCAGCTTTATTTCCACCACCTCGAGCACGATGGCCCGGCCTTCATGAACCATACAATCCACTTCTCCAATCGTCAAAGACTAGTAAATACTTACACTACAGAAGGAGGTCATTTGATTCATGTCATATTCGCCAGTCAACACGGAAATGACTGTACCGGTCCCATTTATAGCTCTTGGCCCATAAACCTGACAACACAATTGGATATCCAAAGGCTGTTTCCACGTTGCATGGTTCAGGGAGCGAGTTCCAGATTAAAACTCCTCTTGGTGAAAAAAAAAGATCAACTGCCAGCTGATTTGTTTTCCTGTCACCTTAAATCTTCTTTTCCATGGATGAACGACACATATCAATCCCTTATCTATTCCGATAATTACCTTGTAAATTTCTAAAAGATCGCCATCAAGCATCCCTTATTGCAGAAGAAAGGGCAGCTTATCCAACCTTGTCCAGTCGTGCAGGCACTGTAGCCCAGGAACCAACCTGGTAAATCTCCTATGCTGCTTCCCCAAAGCTGATGCATCATTCTGATAATATGGTGTCCAGAACGACACACATAACTCTAGTTGTGGGTGAACAAGATTTATATGGTCACGTCTTAGCCTCCCTGTTCTTGTGCAAAATGTTTCAGATGATAAAGGCAACTATCCCGTATGCCTGCCACACACAAAAAACTCTGTACCTAACTTGCTGCTTTCAGGAATCTTTTAATATGTCAGCCATGGTGAGGGTTGGAATTCCAAAAATTAGTTCGTGAAGAATTGGAACATACGTGACAGATAAAAAAAATCCCTGTTTCCTAATGAGAGTTTTCGTAGTTCTCCATCTGAGGGAGTTGCATCGTTCAACCTCGTTATGTTTAAATGACGAAAGTAAATGGCTCTGATGTCATCGGTTCCTGGGATGCTGCCCAACATTATTTAATTACTTGTCTTGTCAACCATCCCCAAACCCAGACCATCGCGTTACTTTTGTCGGCCCAGAAAATATTCTACTCTGCACCACACCAACAGATCGATACCCTCCTAAAGTTTCTGACTCTCATCATTGTATTCTTATACTGCTCAAGAGTGAGCACCGACTCTCGAAAACGTATCCCATCCAGACCAACTCCGTCCATGTAATCCTGAATTCAACATGGTAAATGCGTCTATGCTGCACATATTTGGCGTGTGGCAGTAAACCGGAGGACACCTGCAAACCCATACAATCACAGGAGAACATTCAAACTCCAAATGGAATCACTCAATGACTGGAATCGAATTTTGGTTCCTGCTGCTGTGAAACCACCATGCAAACCGCTGCACCATGCTGCTGCCTCAACGCAATGGATTGTACTTCACCCTGCCAAATTGTGTCTTGACAGTGAACGTTTTGATGAAATATTTCAGTTCACATCCCTCTACCATCATTCTCTGTCTCCTGCCTTTCGGCTTTAGAACATAGAACATAGAACAATACAGCACAGTACAGGCCCTTCGGCCCTCGATGTTGCGCCGACAAAAGTCTACCTAACCTACACTAGCCCAATAACCTCCATATGCTTATCCAATGCCCGTTTAAATGACTTTGTTTGCCATGAGATCATACTGTCGTTAGAATGTCGTCCTCACCTGATCTGCGTCGAACACTAGTATTTTAAAATTGGTGCAAGGACCCCTGATGTATCCTTTCATGCCTGCCTCAACACCAGGGAAAAATTGCAAACCAAAATAGATATGATTAGATTAAATTAGGTTACTTACAGAGTTGAAACAGGCCCTTCGGCCCAACAAGTCCGCACAGACCCGCCGAAGCGCAACCCACCCATACCCCTACATTTACCCCATACCTAATACTACGGGCAATTTAGCATGACCAATTCACCTGACCCGCACATCTTTGGACTGTGGGAGGAAACCGGAGCACCCGGAGGAAACCCACGCAGACACGGGGAGAACGTGCAAACTCCACACAGTCAGTCGCCTGAGGCGGGAATTGAACGCGGGTCTCAGGCGCTGTGAGACAGCAGTGCTAACCACTGCTAACCACCGTGCTGCCCACGGTGGCACAGTGGTTGGAAAACTTAACTGCCCATGCTTGGAAAACTTAACTGCCCATGCTTGGAAAACTTAACTAGCCTGGCCACACCTGCATAGGATCTCTCCTTTCTCTTCACAGATGCTGCCAGCTCTCTTGAATCTTGCCAGCATTTGCTGCTCTTGCTTCTGATTTCCAGAATTATTCCATTTTTTTCAATTATTATTCAGGGCTGCATTATATCCGTGTCTGCACGTTTATCCATTTTTGAATGTAGTGAAGGTACAAGTTCCTCCTTTCTCTATTTTTCCAATAACTTGCAGTCCTCCATTCTGGTGGTTACTGCTGTGTTTTACTTTGATTGCATTGTTGATATAATACCCAAGACTTCAGGTCCAGCCACAGATTATTTCGACGTTCCCCAATGTGGAAAGCTGTTCCTTTGCGATTTACAGATATTTCAGAATAAAAGCCCACAAACATTGCAACCGCTCCTGGTTAAGTTGAATCCAGCTTTTGTCGTTCAGAGATAGGTGCTCGAGCGCTACACAACAAAAGAAAAACCCTTTCCCCTTTATATTCCCCTTTATGAAGTGTAGTTCTGCGACCAATCTGATAGGAACGACGTGATATCAACGGAAAGTTCACAAAGATGATTTGCCAGCATATTGACTATACTGGAGAGGTCCACTTATGAAGAGAGATTGGACGGATTGTGATTATTTTCCTCAGATCAGAGAAGAGTGAGATTGGACATGATTGAGATGTATAAAATTACGAGATGAATCTGTAGGGTACAAAGGAAAGAACCTCTCCCCTTCTAGGAAAAATCAGTTACCAGGGAACTATGCATTCAACTCAAGGGAAAGAAGATTCAAACATAGGACAAAACTCTTGTTTTTCAGAATATGTTGTAAATTTGGAATTCATTGCAGTGACTGTGCTCCAGGAAGAAATTTGCATGACATTGAAGTGATACGTAGGTATGCAATTCCATGTGAATGCATACACAGTTATTGACGAAATGCGGGAACATTGATTACGTTATTTTGCAGCTTGCTTCCACCAACGCGGGCGCTGTGGGCATACGGTGTTTTTCTTTTCTGTGCAGTAGATCTCTGTGATGCTATGACTCTAATCGTTAGTTGTACCAAGGTTGCCAATGAACGTCTGTCTTTTGTAATGCATTCATCTCACATATCAAACTTTTCCTAAGTGCTTTCATTCCACACTGAAACCCACCTGACAAAGCGAGTTGTTTAGATACTCAGCAGGAGGTATCGACAGAAAGCAGCAGTGAGCTTTTGGATATGATAATGTGTTGAATCATGAATGTCACAGTTGAAAAGTCTGGCGTTGCAAAATCACAACAAGTCACGAAACAGCAGAAGAGCAGGAGAATAGACGTTTCGAACATAATTCCTTAATTAAGAGTGCGGCGAGGTGGTGGTGGGGACAATGGGCTTTGAAGTAAATAAGACGTTGGGTGGGGCTGGAAGAAAATAGCTGGGAAGGTGATCGGTAGATGCACGAATAGGTGATTGTGTTATATCAGTGGGGAGGGTGGAGCAGGTAGGTGGGAAGGAGGATGAACATGCAGGGCAAGAGGGCGGTGAAGTGTGGAAGGGTAGGATCTGTTTGGCGGACAGAAGTTGGAATCTATTGAGGTCGATGCTGATGGCGTGTCCTTGAAGCACCCCAAGGCTGGAGGTAAAGTTCGCTTCATCCTGCTGTTGGGTGACCTGGATTTGGCATTGGTGAAGGAACAGGGCTTTCAAGCCCTAAGTGAAGTATATTGGGAAGTTGAGGTGCAGTCCTTACTTTCTCCTCATGAATGGCACACGACTTTCAAGGCTCACTCACAGTTTGGCAACTGGGCACTAGTCAGCTCCATGTTGTGAGCAATTATTTAACAGATGGACAAACTATCCACAATGACTCATGTATGTTCAACTAAGGTAGCCTGGAAGGGATGCAAATTCAATGGTGTACACGGCCAAACGTTTTGCTGACTTCTCTATGAGTCAGTGCAGCTTTACCTTCAGCGAGTTCCTCCCAATTTTTACTCAGTTGGAAACACAATTAACAGCGGAATTTCAGGTTTACTGGAAAGCACCATGCCATTCGGCCGATCGACAACATGTAGCTGGACCACAGTGTGGTATTACAAGGGACAGCGTGCAGCCCCTAACTCTGGACAATCTTATGGAGAGTGCTGCAGGCGATCTCAGAGATGTGTAGAGGCCTTGGGAGCGCAAGAGACATAAGAATCGTGAAGCAAAATGAAATAGAAAATCATCGGACAATTTCACACAGCTACCTTTCCTTGGGGTCAACTCTGACGTGACCACTGCATGATTTGTCAACAGACCGACGAGTGGAGAGGACATTTTGGATTTGGTGCTCCGCAACGAGCAAGGACAGGTGTCACACCTCACGGTGGGAGAGCACTTTGGTGACAGTCATCAAAACTGCCTCACATTTAGCATAACCTTGTAAAGTGAAAGGAGCAATTATCGAAGGAAGATATTTAATTGGGAAAAAAAGGAAATTATGACGCTATCAGACAAGAGTTGGGAAGTATAGTCAGGGAGCAATTGTTCAACAGAAAGGGCACAGCAGACATATGGAGAGTATTTAAGGAGCAGTTCTTGCGAACGATGCACAAATTTGTTCCTCTGGGGTAGGTAAGAAGAGGTAATCTTGGATGACGAGAACAGAGGAACTTCTCATTAAAAGGAAGAAGGAAGCTTACGTAAGGTGGAGGAAGCAAGGATCTCGAACAACTTTATAAGATTACAGGCTTGCTGGAAAGGCGCTCAGAAATGGCCTGAGGACAACCAGGAGGGGCACGGAAAAGGCTTGGCAACAAGGATTAGGGAGAACACAGAGACGCTTTACTCATTGTAAGGAATAAGAGAATGATCAAGGAGAAGATAGGGCCGATCAGGAATAGCGGAGTGAATTTGTGCGTGGAGTCTGAGCAGATAGAGTAAGCCCTAAGTGAGATTTTTGCTTCGGTTTTAACCAAGGAAAGGGAACTTGTTATAAATGAAAACTTAGAGGAACTGGCATACTGTCTTGTCCAGACCAAGATTGATGAAGATGCTATGCTAGAAATTTTGGAAAACATTAAGATTGATAAGTCCCCAGGGCCCGAATGGATTTATCCTGGAAGCGAGAAAGGAGGTTGCTATGCCGTTGGTGAGGATATTAGCCTCCTAACTCTCCACGGGGGTCATACCGGAGGATTGGAAAGAGGCGAATGTTGATCCAGTTTTCAAAAAGGGTAATAGGGAAATCCCTGGCAATTACAGACCAGCCAGTCTGCCGTCAGCAAAGGCGTGGAAAGAATCCTGAGGGATAGGATTTATGACAATTTGCAAAGCACCGTGTAATTAAAGGCAGTCAGCATGGTTTTGTGAGGGGTAGGTCATGCCTCACAAATAATATTGAGTTCTTTAAGGAGGCGTCAAGACAATTCGACGACGGTCGACCAGTGGATGTGGTGAATATGGATTTCAGCAAGGCATTTGATAGTTTTCTCCATTGTATGCTCATTCTAAAAGTAAGGAAGTGTGGGATTCAGAGAAGGCAGAGAGTGGTTGTAGATGGAAGGTATTCTGTCTGGAGGAGAGTGTTGAGTGGGGTCCCGCAGGGCTCTGTACTTGGGCCTCTGATCTTTGTCGTTTTCATAAATGACTTGGATGAGGAGTTTGAGTGATAGGTTAGTAAATTTGCAGATGACAAAAAGGTTGGAGGTGTCGTCAATAATATATAGTTCTCCTGCAGGCTGCAGCGCGACATATGCAGAATGTAGCGCTGGGCTGAGAAATGGCAGATGGAGTTCAACCTGGATAAATGCGAAGTGATGCATTTGGGAAGGTCGAACTCGAACGCTAAATATAGGATTAAAGACAGGATTCTTGGCAGCGTGGAGAAACAGAGTCATTGCAAGAAGCCAGGGCTCTCTGGTGGCATTTGCAATGTACTGAACGTCAATGTTCAACTGAATGCATTTCTATTTCCTCCAATTCCCGTTCTGTTATCTGGCTGTACAAGTACATAGATCCCTCAAAGTTGTTACCTAAGTGGATAGGGTGGTCAAGAAAGCATATGGCGTTTTGGCTTTCATTAACAGGGGGATAGAGTTTAAGAACCGTGAGGTTTTGCTGCGACCCTACAAGTCCCTGATGAGTCCACACTTGAGATATTGCATCCAGTTCTGCTCGTTTTACTATAAGAAAAATACAGAGGCTTTGGAGAGGTTGCAACGAAGCTTCACCAGGATACTGCCTGGACTGGAGGGCTTGCCTTATGAAGAAAGGTTGAATAGGTTCGGACTTTTCTCTCTGGAGAGAAGGAGGAAGAGAGGAGACCTGATAGAGGTGTACAAAATAATGAGAGGAATAGATAGATTCAAAAGCCAGAGAGTTTTGCACAGGGCAGAATTGACTGGAACGAGAAGTCATAGTTTGAATATATTACGAGGAATGTATAAAGGAGATGTCAGAGGTAGGTTTTTTAACAAAGAGTGTTAAGAATACATGGAATGCGTTACCAGCGGTGATGGTGGAAGCAGAATCATTGGGGACATTTAAGGGTCTGCTGGACATGCACGTGTGGATAGTAGTGAGTTGAGGGGTGCGTAAGTTGTTACTATATTTTACAATAGGATTAAATCTCGGCACAACATCGTGGGCCACGTTCTGTGCGAGAGTGTTCTATGATTTCCACCATGACACTGCACACTCCTCTTATTTACGATTTTTACATCACGAACAGCATGAGTTAAACTGATTAGTACTTGTGCCTTTATCGAATCAAAAATTATTCAACTAGGATAAAACCATTTTTCGGCACCTGCTTGTAGCTCCAGAGGATACTGGGTGCCAACTACATTTGCAGACAATGTGCCAATTGTTGATAGCAACTGTGAGTACTGAAATATCAAGCAGCGATTTAAATCCTTCATCGTCATCCAATTCGCACCCCAACACGAAAGCATTTGCTCGTCATTAGTCTTGTCATTCTTCAAGGATTTTCTATAAACCTGCAAGTTCCTATCCAGACTATCCAGGCCTCTCTCCATGTGTGTCTCGGAATTGCACAAAATATTCTAGCTTTGGCATTGCTATATGGAAAGTAACGAGAACACCTCCCTGTTCCGCATCTCCGTTGAGAAAGTCAAGTGCTCCCTTCAGCTTCACAACGATGTTTTCAATCGACCTCTCCAAATCACTCCTCGGCTTCGTGAGGTCATTACGACCGCAGTTTATAATATCGTCTCTTGTGGCCTGTCCTTTTCCAAGATTAACTTAAGATAAACCCCATTAATGTTCTCCAACTACTACGTCATTGCAAGAAGCCAGGACTCTCTGGTGGCTTTTGCAATGAACTGAACGTGAATGTTTAACTGAATGCATTTGTATTCCCTCCAATTCCTTGGTGAAATGAGTACCAAACAAACATTTGGATCATTACCTATGATTGATATTATTGCCTTGCTGTTATGCATTGCTTAGATATCAGCTTATGTATTTGCTCTTCCACTTTCATATTATTGTTTCAGGGTCTAATGGGCAATATGGCTCTGTGGAACGACATTTGTCATTTCTGTGCTCAACTCTTATTTGTTCACACGTCTCGCATCGGAACTGCCATTGCTGATAGTAAACTATCGGTAATGTGATAGTTTACATCAGTAATTAATCAGTATTGTGCGAGTAAACTGTGACGAAGCTTGCCGTCTAATCTTCCTCCATTATCAATTTAGCTTTTGCTTTTGTACGCAATGTTCTTCATCAGGATGTGCTCATCTGTCATTTTTCTCCTCTTTCAGCCAGGATTATACTTCAATACAGATTTGCAGGCTCAGGGAAAGACCATTGCGGCTGTTTGGAGGTAGGGACCACATCAGGGGCAGAGCTGAGTAAACGGTTGGAAAAATAAGATAAAGGGTCAATCAAATGTTTCGGCAGAAGCATTGTGATCCTTTGAGAGGAGGCGATGTAGCAGCTCGCGACCTTCAGTGATAAACCTGAGGAAATAGCTTCCTCAATGTTTCGTGAGTTGGGAGTTCCCTGTGATGTTCAAGGGGACTGGAGCATTGACATCTGAAGCCTGCATCAAAATATGAGCAGTGACAATAGGCGTGAGTGTGAAAACCACGAGATTGTTGGAAAGGCAGGTTCTTTATTTCAATTTGCTCATGGGACAACGCTAAAGCAACATTATTGGTATTGACGAAAAAAGCTTCAAGATTCAACTGCACCCGATAGTAAGTAGAGGAAAGACCATGTTATTGAATACAACGGGACTGGCCATCTGATGTGTATTTAACACTAATACAAGGAAAACAACATGTAAGATATATGTGATTGGTGTCTGAATTAGTACACGAGACAACGTTGTGATAGTCTTTGCAAAAACATGGTAGAGAATATGGAAGGATTGGCAGCTCAACTTCCCAGTGTTTGTGTGTTTCACGTAATTTCGAAATCGATGCAACGGTGGTCGGAGAGTAACAGAAACCATTGAAGTGGAATGCCATTGTAAGAGATGACATCTTGCAAGTCTTGTCTAACAAGACCACATGGGTAGAACTCTGGAATAGGAAAGGTACAATACTAATGATATAGTTATTTCACAGACTCTCAATAATCAGTGCAAGGTAGGGGAACGTGTATATAAGCAGGTCATGCAATGATATAAAAGCAAAACTGGTGTTGACCTGGGTAATTTTTACTACCCCAACTTTGACTGAGGCTCCATTAATGCGACGGATTTTCATAGGCTTTGATTTGATAGAAACATACGGAAGGGGGGTTGGGAATTTATGGTGGTTCTTGAATCAGCTTGTAGATAGTCTAATTGGGTCAGGTGCCACAGTACATCTTGTACTGGAGACTGAAAAGAATCTGATTGTTGGTGTTTCTGTGGTGGGGCCATTTTGAGAACAATTTTGTAAGTTTGAAGCTACTTATGGAACATGATAAGACTGACACTTGGATAGAAGTACTCAGTTTAGGCATTTCACCAAAAACAGCAACGGAGAGGACCTCGAGAAATGAGATGGGTGACAACTGTTTAAACGGAGATCACATCAGATAACGTTGAATTCTTGTGAAGGTAATTGATTTCTCTGAGAGTGAAAGGCAAAGGAAGCAATAACAGGGAACACTGGATGATAAAAATATATTGAACGTTTAGTTAAAAATAAAAGGAAAAAGAACCATTTGATCAGTTTGACAAGCTAAAACAAGGTCATCGCGGCATAAAAAGGAAAGAGAGAGGAAGTTAGGAGGTCTAAAGGGGGCAATGAAATGTTTTTTGCAAATAGGATTAAGAAAGAACTCAAAACATTACATAATACTACAACAAGAAGAGTGAAGCTAGGACTCAAGGTAGGTCTACTCAAGGAAAAAGGAGACAATTCCTGTATGTAGCCAGGAAAGTGGATGATGTTCGTATCCAGTATTTTGTGCCAGTATTTAATCATGAGATGAACACGGATTTGTTGGGGGAAGTCAGTTGCTATTAAATGGGAATACTGATGTTCAGAAAGGCACTTTTCGGGTGTATTTACAAACATTCGGTTGATCAATTACCCAGGACCTGTTCAGATCTATCTTCGAATGCTAAGTGAGGCAAGAATGCAGGGACATTGATCAAGACATTTTTCCTTTTCCGATTGCGATGTCCCAGGATACTGACAAATAGCCAGCGTTGTTCTGTAGTACAAGAAGGGAAAAAGCGGCTAATCCAGGAAACTTTAGGCCAATGAGCGAACCAATGACCATCAGTGGTTGGGAAATTATAAGCGAATATCTTTATGGTCACGATTTATTCGAGCATGGAAACTGTTAGATGTATTACAGATAGCATGTCCTTATGCATGACAGGATTTGTCACAAATTTGATTGATATTGTTTCAAAAGTCACAAAGATAATTGATGAAGATAGGGCAGAGGATGTTGCCGACATGGACTTCACGAAAGCATTTGACAAGATCCCTCATGGCAGACTAGTCTAGAAGCTTCAGAAACGTGGGACCTTCTGTGTATTCATCAATTGGATGCAAACTTGGCTTGAACAGGTAGTTGTGGAGGGCTCTTTTCATTTCTGATTGGAGGTCTGCGGACGGTGAGATGCAGTAAGTGTCAGAGTTGCAACCTCTTGTTTGCGTCACAAGTAGAAAGTAGACAGTAAATCACAGAACTCTCAGAACATTGATCTGCAGAAAATGTTTGTGGCCCAAGTCCACAGCTCCCTGAAAATAGAAACATGAGCGAATAAGGTTGTAAAGGGGGCGTATGGTATGCCTGCTTTCTTTGATCAAGGTGTTGAATATAAACAAAGAGAATTCATGCTGCATTTGTATAAACCTTATTTCACGCACATTTGGAGAATTACATGCTGTTCCACTTGCCACACAACAGAATGGATTGGGAGACTTTGGAGATTATGCAAAAGAGGCTTACAAAAATTGGAGTGAATTAGCTATAAGGAGAGTTGTGACAAACTTGGGTCGTTTTCTTTCTACATTTGGAGGCTGAGGGGCGTCCTGACAGAATTATATGAAATGACCAGAGACATAGATTGGACGCACAGGCAGAGTTTTTCTCCCCAGAGTGAAAATGTGAAATATTAAGGAGACAGAATTTCGAAGTGACACAAAACTAGCACGAAAGACCGTTATGAGGCAAAATTTCGCACAAAAGATGGTATGTGGTGATTATGCTGCCGGATGATTTGGTAGAAGCAGATAGTCCAGCAACGTTGAAGATGCGTTTACACAGATGCATGAACATGCTAGGATTCAGTGACATGGACTGGTTCAGAATAGTATCATAGAAAGCACAGCTACGTTAGGCCAACCCGCCTATATCTGTGCTGTCCTATGTTTTTAGATCAAACAACAATTACACATTTCTGCCCCAAACGGATTTAGTGAATTAACGAGTATTTTCGCTGTTATGTGGTCGCCATGAATATTGTTATGATGCAGAGGTCGAAGGTCTCTGCGAGTGAAACCTAAAATACCGAGAAATACTCACTGCACTTCGTAAGGTGTTGAAAGTCTGATTGAGCGAAAGAAAACCCCCACTTTTCGCAGTTGAAAGAAAAAAGTACGAATTTATTTTCCAAATTCCAAAAGTGAACATGAAACAAAGGCTATCGAAAAATCCAAGCCCCCCTCTTTTCTACTTTAGTCACGACCTTACCCCAACACAATAAAATTTTGCTCCAATAACAGAATTATAAAACATTGAATTAACTGAATCTCTCAACGTTCACAAAGTACTTTATGTTCTCTTCATTCTGGTCTTCTGAATCTTTTGCTTCCTTCCACCCTTCCGAATCTGCTGTCTTCTCCTTCCGTAGTCTTCTTACTTTTGACGACTTTTAGGGAAAATATATCTTTCATTACCGATGCTGTCTGAGAGATTTGAGTTTATTTTTCAAGAAGCCTTTAAAATGATGTCCTCTTCAGTCCATTGGACAGTTAGCACTGGCAAATTTTCAAAATGTCCTGTCTTTTCACATCATGGACATTGTATCCTATCCTTGATCCCATGATCTCAATCCCATAAAATCAAATTCAATTGGGTGTTGGTATTCTGGGCATGACTTAAATTAATTGGATAAGTTCAAATGAAGTTGCGCAAACATTAAAACACAACTCCAAACTGATGAGATAGTATCAATCCTCTGCACATTCTGCACCTGTCAGTTCGTCACAGGCACATGTGTTGTCACAATTTGTCAGCACAGAAAAGGCACATTTTGCGTAAGCTGACTCTTTCGACTTCGTAACAAAATCATCCCTAGTGAGATTTTAACCCGTGCTCCACAGGTGAATTGCTTGTGATTGGCGATTGCTCATGAGCATTACATTTTCAACACTTCCGTTTACTTGCTCCCTCATTGCTCGTCTCTCAATTCTCACGAAAGGAAATATTTCCTTAAAACCCTGTCTCCCTGCACATGTGAGTCTAGACGGACATCAGACTGATTTATTCTTCATAGAGTATTGCAATTGCATTGTATATCAATCAGATTTTGACATTCATCTCGTGGTAAGGATGAAGAACATCGAAAACATGACCAGAAATTGAGTTAAATGTCAAATTTCATGAAGACACAATCAACAGTGTTGTCTCCTTGGAAATCTAGTTTATTAAAATAAGGAGTTTTGTGCTAAGGTTGGGACTTCGTTTTCCAGTGACAGATTTTGTCACTGACGTTCTTGCTGATTCACAGCATGCGCCCAATGTCTCAGATTTCCCAGTTTCTCTTGGTGGACGTCTCCTTTAAAATAGTAATTACGAACTCAGCTGACGAGACAAGACACGGTGGGGGAGGTGTTCCCCTTCAAGAACAGTACATCAAGTCAGTATCCACGGAAAGGTCAGATCATCAGGGCTAACGCTAGGAAAGGAACTCCCCACTGAATCATCGTGTGGAATGTCCAGAATATGCATCGTAATCAGTTGCCAAGGCCAATCTGTTTGCACCTTCCAAACTCATGCTTGCTGTATCTCAGCAGCGCAAGGCCAACATGTGAAGAAAGAAAAGATGGGTCCCTCTGAGCTAAGTACCATTTTAACTGGACCTGTGTCTTTGTTTCGTTATCAACCTGGATCAATATTTAAAAATGCCCGTTCGTCAGGTAGGCATTACAAAAGTTAATATTTTGAAAAAAAAATTTCAAAATGCCCAGATGACCGTCTCTTCTCATTTCCCGTTGACAAGAAGCATGAATCATGCTTTAGTTCTGAAAAAAAAACTTTCTTTTAAAAAATATCAAACAGAGATTCACGCTGTAAGCTATAATTGTTAACGTTGGCGTTCACCTCTGCCAGGTAATAAAATAATCCCCTTAACAAGACCATACCCCACCATCATCACAATTTACATGTACAGCCAAAAACTGAGTGCTTGGAGATACGGAAAGCTTTGTAACGCATTCCACCGAGTCAATTTCTTCAGCAATCCCGTTCAAAGTCGACATTTCATTGGTTAAACGTCACAGCGTACTGGAGCTGGTGAGCAAAAATAATTTAGCTTTCTACAGTCTTCATTTATTTCTTAAACTGCAGAGAAACGGAATCTTTTGCCTTCTGGGATGACTGGCCACTCGTTCACTAACTGTGGAGCTATCCAATAGTTGCAACTTTTCTGCAATGTCGTGCTGTCAGTGCAGTAATAAACAGTAGTGGAAACAATGTCACAATGAGTACCACGTAACCTGCCTTGAAACGTGCGAGAGAACTTGTGCTTCTCTCTTTTAAAGGTAAACAGTTACTTTCCTAATTCAGTCCAAAATAAATAAAGAAAGCATTGAACAAAGAAAGAATGCAGTCTTTACAAATGTCTGTGACTCCTCCATTGATTAATAATTCATAAAACTTCATCACGCCCGGGTACTCATTAGATTAGATTTACAGTGTGGAAACAGGCCCTTCAACAAGTCCACACCGACCCGCCGAAGCGAAACCCACCCATACCCCTACATTTACCTTACCTAACACTATGGGCAATTTAGCATGGCCAATTCACCTGACCCGCACATCTTTGGACTGTGGGAGGAAACCGGAGCACCCGGAGGAAACCCACGCTGACACGGGGAGAATGTGCAAACTCCACACAGTCGGTCGCCTGAGTCGGAATTGAACCCGGGTCTCAGGCGCTGTGAGGCAGCAGTGCTAACCACTGTGCCACCGTGCCGCCCACATTGCCCCACTTTCCTCCAGTTTATTGAATTCCAGTTTTTAACTTCTCGATTTCTTCCTATATGTCTCTCTCCCCCATTCTTCTGATATTTTTGTTCACATTTGAGATTTACATCTCACAATTTGTTTGACGTATTTTTGTTTCTGTTTTTGTCTTCATAAATCCTTATTTCCTGACTTCAACTCGAATGTTGTGTGCGTGTCTGTGTGGTTGTGTTTGCTTGTATGTGTACGAGAGAGAGAGATAAAGGGCGAGAGACGTCCTTGGCTACATCTATATGCATGTATTTTTGTGTGAGATAGAAAGTGAGAGAGTTTGTGTCTTTTAGTGCGCCTATGAGTAGATTGATGTTTTGGGGGTCTATGCCTTTGTGTGAGTTTGTCCGTATATGTGTGTGTGTGTGTGTGGTTGTGTGTTTGGGTGTACATGTGTCTGTTTATGTGCTTGTGTCTGCGTGCATGCCTATCTTACCTCTGTGTATTTACGCATTGCATTTCTTCTGAAAATCTATCGCGACAATTTTTTGTCTAACAACTTGAATCAGAAGCAGAATCACAACAGCGATCATGTTTTGTGGTTTGTCCATATTACCAATACTGTAGTATCGAGCCGAATTTGAAGTGTAGTGTACCTTTGAGAGGCTTTTTGTCTGACGTGAACAGAGTGCCTTTACTCTCAATTGAAGACATTTATCACTAAATTGATTTCATATCAGAGTGTAGCAATTTTGTACGAAACGTCACGTTTATAACCAGTACTGACTCCTGCATTACCAATCTGAAATGATTGCCCATTGAAGTATTTCAGGAAGGCGACAGACAATTCAAGTAGTGTATAGAATTTCTGAAGAGTATGGACAGAGTTTTGCTTGAAAATGTTTATTTCATTCTATGATTTAATTAATTTCACGATAATTGCAAATGGATACTTAATTGCATTTTTCAGCTCCTCTCTAAATTTACCCTGGGTTAGGACATAAATGCATGTATTTGTACATGAACTGAGGACTTGCAGCATATTTGCAGCAGCTTCTGTGAAAGACAGAGAATCTGTGACTGAGTAAGAATATTGCTTCGTAATTCGCTGGTAGATGTGAAATACGATCTTGGCGACCCATAACAACAAAAAACTGCCAGATATACTGAAGAGTAGAATGATGGATTTCCTTCGATTTTTTACCGTTGGGTCATTTTGGTGCGTCCCATTTTGGAAACCTCGGATTCTCCTGCGGATTCGACTGGATGCCAGTATGCGCCTGATGGTCAGGATATTGAGAAACAAAATCAGAAAGAATGGGAGGCATGACGTCAAAATGACAAAGAAGAGGACAAACGCTGTCCACCCAGTAGAAGTATAGAAGCTCTTTTTGGTAACACAATACCAAGGGACATCATTAATTACAGACTCGGGTTCATACCTGAAATACCAAGGAACACTACATAAGCATCCCAATGCACTTATTGCCCCCAGAACGAGATTTGCCATTTTCACTGTGCAATGCTTTTCTTTCAACTGCTCACAACAGATCGCCACAAAACGATCAAAAGTGAATGCAACTGTGAACCATACAGAAATTTCAGTAGATGCAAAAATCATGACATCAATCAGACTGCACACGGGAGTATAGGAGAGGAATGAATCCACGAAATAAATTTGACCAAACCACTTTAACACTGGTTCAGAGATGATGACCAGAAGATCAGCCACTGCCATTCCCAAAAGATATCGAGTGATACACTTGGAGAGACAGCACCTGCCTCGGAACAGAATGATGATCGCAGTTATATTAACTGGAAAATGAGAAACACAGACGAGTTGAATTATGGAATAAACTTTGGATCAACACAGCATTTCAACAATATCAGGGGTAAAATTGTAAATTTTAGACAGAAAATATATAGAATTATTATTATTTTTATTATATTGTGAAAGAACTCTACTAAATAAATGAAAGACGTGTGTTGGATATTCTTATCAAGTTCTTAGAGAAACAACACTTGCCCCAGTTAATGGATGAATGGTAAAATATTCTTCAAGGGTAAGTCCCGTTTTAATATTAAACCAATGAATCCATTGGGATTTTCATGAAATGACATTAGTAAAGGACAAATTTTGAGCAAAATCCATCGTGCCAAAGTGTGTGAGATTTGATAGGGGATCAGGAGTGAGAGAATAACATGAAAGTGTTGGAGCTGGACGTAATTCAGGGCAGGATAAATTTGGAATCGAGAAAATGTATGCAGCAGACCATTGAGTACAATGAACAAGGAAACTAGGATTAACACAAAATACTGAAATTAGCGCACAATTAAATGTGCAACATTTATCTCAGCAAAACACGGTCATTAATTGGAGTGGAACATGCAAAAATACGAAACATTAGAGCCAGCAGAGTCAATGAGTATCACTAATAAGGCATAAAATAAGCATTAACTGTTGGCATTCGATGGACTCAGCATCACTGAATCTCCAAGTCTAATAACCAAGTGCCTGTACCAGCTGTATTGCTATCAACAAGAAGTACCGCATAAATTCACCAATGATAATCAGTCACCACATTATAAAACAAAGGGCAACAGATGCAGAGGCAAATCAAAATCTGCAGATCTAAGCCACTCCCCACTCTGAGTTAGACATGTAACAGCCATTCACTCAGTGTTCCCGAGTCAAACTCCGAGAATTACCTCTCAAAAGACAATGTTGTGTATCTATCGCACATGGACCACTGCAGTTTCAGGAGGCAGCTTATCATCACATTCTCATAGAGGCAACCAGGGACAGCAAATAAATGCTGGCCCAGCTATTGACATGCATGTCTCACCAATGATCATAAATTAATTGAAGCCGTCAATTCAGCTTTAGACTCTACATTATGTTAACCTCTTTATTTCCTGAGATTCATGTTGGAACCAGATTGCCGCACTAAATATAATCAATTAATATGCTGTGCGCTAGATTTGACGAATACACCATTAAACGTTTCTTATATAAAGACAATCAAATGAATTTCAAAAGTGAATTTCAATTCTGTAACTTTCTGTTAAGTTATACTATACCCGGCTGCCAATGAGATAGAAGAGTGCATGTCTCATTGTTGATGCAATTGTATTTGCTCTTTCAGTTAATCCTCAGAATTGCAAAGCAGTGATTGCATACCGTCTTCCAATTAACCGATTCACCTCTGAGGAACTCAATATATTTTGAAAAGAACAGACATGGGATACTTATCTCGATGAGCCAAAAGATAGTGTTTGAGAGCATGGAGCAAACGCTGAAACCTTGTCAAGCATTGGTTAGACCACAGCTGAAGCATGGTGTGCAGTTCTGTAATCCACATAAGAAGAAGAATATAATTGCTTTGGAAAGGGTGCAAACGTGTTTTGCCAGGTTATTGCTTGGACTGCAAAATATAATTCTGAATAAAAATTGCATTCGAGCAGTGGAAATTGAAATATTACATGACTGGCCATAATTGCCGGGGTTGCAAGTGGAGTATTCAGTGCAGTTCTGATATCCATATTGCAGGAAGAATGCACGGTGATGGAGAGAGTGCAAATATAACATGCCAGCATATTGCCAGCGATGGAAAATTTCCATCAAACAGAAAAGGCTGGCAGATGAGCTACATGAAATTGTGTGAGATAGAGTCAGAGTAGAATGGAAGAACCTGCTTCCCATGGCGAAGATTTCAACAGCCAACTGGTAAAGATTCAGGTTAAGTGGCAGACTGATAAGTCGAGACGTGAAGAAAAGCTTTCATCCGCAGAGGGTTTTGCGTGTCGGGAATTTACTGCCTGAGCTGGTTATGCTTACCTCCACAACATTGTAATTTGATTTGTCTACATTTTCAGATTGCAGCTGAATGCGGGTTACCACCTACATTGAAATTGTATCAAGAAAGCCTCATTTTTAAATCTTCAGAAGAGGAAAGTTGAGGAATTTCTTTGAAAAAAACAAAGCATCCAGCATTCAGGCGCAAGACATTACAAGTAGCTGTATAAAGCAAATTCGGCAGTAAATTATTGTCATACACAGAAGCACTCTCCGCATAGCATCACGTCACTAACAATGGATGTCATGCCTTACCAAAAACTCCAAAAACAGCAAGAAATGTATAGTAAATACGTTCTATCTGAAAGATGAGTGAAAATTCCATTGCTGAGCGGATGAGTTACTCCTGCTTCTCTGTGACACGCATTCTGTTTAAAATACTGCACAATCACAATGTATAACAAGACGCTGAAGGGTGAATAATGATAGGAGAGCGTGTTACATGCGTGAACTAGTCAAGTGTCCTGTGGAAAAAGCTAAGCTGAGAAACTTGTGTTTATACCTGTAAATGAATCCTCAATGAAGCATTGAGAAATTATCCAGAGACACAGTTGAACTCCTGATAACAGCTGTTAGTTGAAATCACTAATTGAAGTGCGTAGAAAAAAAAACACAATGCATCATCAGCTTTGAATTTGATGTCAGTCACATACGGATTGAGACATTTGACCCTCGCTACACTTCTGCAATGCCAAATGTAAAGTTAAAATGCCATGAGCTGCAAAACTGGAACTGCTATAAAATAGTGTTCGATTGTTTTTCGGCTGGCAATGGCTCGATGGGCTGAATGGCCAATTACTCTACAGCAGCTTTCCCTGACTTTGTAACTCAAAGACATCATTAGATTTAAAAAAAAATACAAGGCCACTCGCAGAATATATATATAAAAAAATTAAAACAATGAAATACAAGGTGTTGATTGATATGATGTTTTTTAAAAAAATAATATTGATTACTGCCAATCCTGTTGATGAATTGCAATGTGACACATTTGCATTTCTTTTCAGATTACATTAATAAACAACATCAAGTTGATATCATCATATTCAATAGTATGATCAAGACTCCTTCAACAGCCAACTCGTGTCCACTTCCACCTCGAAGAACAAGGATAGCAGATGCATGAATGCACCATGCCTGCAAATCCGCCTCTAAGCAGCTCACCATCTTGACTCGGAAATATATCACCGTTCATTCAGTGTCGCTTGGTAACTCTTGGAATTCACTACCCATCCCCACTGCGGGTCTTCTGACAGCAGATGGAATGCGGAGGTTCAACAATATAGATAATCTACACCAGCTTTACAGGATAAATTGGGACGGGCAATAAATGCTGTGCCCGGACAGTTACACCTATATCCCACGAGTAAATTTGAAAAGGAAATGTTCCTAGACGTTGCCTTTTATCGAGCAGTGTGGAAGCCTTGAGTATTTACTTTCAGGTTGGTTCGAACCAGCCTCAGAATTTCAGTTGTTTTTCGCCGTATTTGATTCAATATTTGAGGCCTGTAGATAACTTGCATTGCAGAAGTAAACTCTGTCCTTCCTCTTTCATATTTCAGTAAAAGGTGAGCACAGTTGCGTCACAGTGCCAGAAATGTTGGTTCTATTCCAGCCTTGCCTGACTCTCTTTGTGTAATTTGTCAAACAGTGTGTTACTGGAAAAGGACATCCGATAATACAGCATTCAATGAGCAGCAGAATCGCCGGTTCAAGTATACACACTTCATCGGGAATGAGGGGGTGGACCCAAAGACGTTGAGAGATATGTGGGAGGGTGTGAGGCTAGAGGGAATGTGTTGTGGTTCTGTTCGCTGAGCTAGGAATTTGCTTTGCAGACTTTTCCTCCCCTGTCAAGTTGATATCCTCAGTGCTTGGGAGCCTCCTGTGAAACGCTTCTGTGATGTTTCCTCCGGCATTTATGGTGGTTTGTCACTGCCACTTCTGGTTTTCAGCTCCAGATGTCTCTGCAGATGCCGGTATATAGAGGGAAGGTACCTGAGAATACGAGAAGTGGATGAAGTTAAGGGTAAAGGCGTGAGATTAGGGGGAAAGGTGGAGCAGAGAGGTGGGACCGAAGATGGGCAAGTAGGACAGGTCAGAAGGGGGTAGCGAATTGAAAGCTTGATTCTGGGGAAAGTCGGGAAAAGGGGTGATGAGGAAACTGGGGAAATGCACACTGATCCTATGTGGTTGGAGACCGCCAGGGCAGAGATGAGGCTTTCTTCGCGAGGCGACGGGCAGTGCGCTTTTGGAGGTGATGGAGGCCCAAGACCTATATGTCCTTGGCTGTATGGTGGGGTGTTAAAGTTTTCGGCCATAGTGCACTGGGGTTGTTCCATGCATGTGTCCCAGAGATGTTATCGGAAGTGATTTGCAAATAGGCGTCCTGCCTTCCCAGTGTAGAGGTGACCACATTGTCAGCAATAGATGCAGTGTCGATGTGCTAGCCACCGTTCTGGCGTCAAATGGAGGGAAGCGCGGAGATGTGTGCACAGGTTTTGCAATTCTGGTGACGGTTTGGAAAGGTGTCAGGAGGGGCGTGTGGGTTAGTGGAGCACGTGGACCTTAAAAGGGATTGACGAATGTAATGGACTTTACAGAACGCAGATAGGGATGGGGGATATATCCCTCGTGGTGGGGCCTGTTGGTAGGTGGCGGAGAATAATGCGATGCATCCATTGGTGGGGTGACAGGTGAGAACTGGGAGTATCTTGTTGTGGTTGAAGAGATAGGGTTCGAGAGCAGAGGTCTGTGAAGTTGATGACATGCATGATAGAGTGTTATCGACCACATGGGCGGGGAAATTGCCGTCTCCAAAGATGGAGGCCATCCAATGTGTTCTGTGATGTTATTGGTCCTCCTGAGAGCAGTCAATTTATTGGGTGTTTTCTTTCGATCGCACAATATGAGCTGAGAGATGGAAGCATAGTGTAGCCAGCAAATCTTGAGAATGTGCAGATCTAAATGAGCTTTTGTTCTGATTAACTTCAACTTCCCCAATATTGATTGCAACCTCCTACATGCAGATTGTTTAGTTGGAGCCGATTCTGTCTTGTTGCCCAGGAATGATCCCTGACTCAATATGCAGTTTGGCTGACTATGGGGGAGGTAATATTGGATTTAGTGCTCATCAACGAGGCAGTGAAGTTCTCTGATCACGCGGTGGGAGACAATTTCGGTGGCAGTGACAACTGCCTCACCATTAGTAAAGCCATGGAGATGGAGAGGAACAGACAGAATGGAAAAGCATTTCATTGGGGAAAGACAGTTATGCTACAATTGAACAGGAGCTTTGGAGTAGAAATTGGGAGCAATTGTTCTACGTGAAAGGCCAAACAGAAATGTAGCCGCTGCTGAAGGAGCACTTCTTGCGAATGTTGGATAACTTTGTGCCACTGAGGCAGTCAAGGAATATTAAGATGAAGGAGTATTAGGTGACAGGAGAAGAGGAGCTTCTCGTCAAACGAAGGAAGCTTACTTTAGGTTGAGAAGCCAAGGGTCTAGCACAATTTCACTGGATTACAACGTAGTTTGGAAAGAAATCAAATGTACTGAGGAAAGCGAGGAGGGGAGCATAAAAAATGTTTGGCGGGAAGTATTGGGGAAATCTCAAATGTGTTAAAAATGTACGTGCCGTCAGTCACAAAATTTAGGCAAGGAACTACATGAGCTTTTTGATAGAGGGAGAGACTTTTTGATTGAACAACGTGGACCATTTTAATGGACTTGAACAGATTAACATTAAGAAAGTGGATGTACTGGAAATTCTGAGACACATCAAGATAGATAACACCCCAAGATAGAACCAGATATATCCAAGGATATTATGGGAAATGAGGAGTATTACGCCTCTGGCCATGATCTTTGCATCCTCAATCTCCACGAAATGATTTTATGGAGCCGAAAATTGCACCTCTGTTCAAGGAAAGGAATAGGGAAATTTATGGGAATTACATACCTTTCAGCCTTACATCTGTGGTAAGCAAGGTCTTGGAAAGGATTCTGAGAAAGAAGATGCATGACTATTTGGTATAAATTATATTTTGTTTAAAGAGAGTCAGCATGGCTTTGTGAGGGGCAGGCCATGCCTCACAAGTCTGACTGAGTACTTTGAGGATGGGCTGACGCAAGCTGATGAAGGTTGAGCAGTGGATGTGCTGTATATGGACTTCAGTAAA
The DNA here is from genome assembly GCF_020745735.1 of Hemiscyllium ocellatum. Lineage (NCBI taxonomy): Eukaryota > Metazoa > Chordata > Chondrichthyes > Orectolobiformes > Hemiscylliidae > Hemiscyllium > Hemiscyllium ocellatum. Next base: position 87,565 of record NW_026867785.1, read on the forward strand.
GCATTTGATATAAAGTTCTCCGAAGTTGGCTCATTCAGAAAGTTAGGAGGTATGGGGTAGATTGAGATTTGGCTGTCTGTGTACAGAATTAGCTGGCTGAAAGTGGGCAGCGTGTAGCCATTCACAACTGGTAGTGGTAAGAATGCAAAGTCTGAATCTGATCCATGGAAAGATTGAAGCTGGGAGCAGGAGTAGGTAATTTCTCCAGTCAAAACTAATCAAAGATTCATTGTGATCATTGCTGAGCATCCAACTCAGGACCCTGTCAGTGCTTATACACAACAATCTTGCAACCTTGTAGCTCGAAGGATTATGTATCTCTCACTTTTGAAATCAGACTTCAGTTTCCTTCGGTGACAGGCTCAAAACACAATGGGTGAAACGATTAATCTTCATCTCCATTCTGAATTATTCACCGTGTCTTTGTTAACTCTGTCTGATTTTTCGGGCATGTTCTGTCATCCTTCTTGCGTCAATTTTATCGAGTCCTGTTTGAATATTCTTTGGTTTATATGAAATCCCCGTTATTCTACTCAATTGCATTGAATACTCATAACCGATTCGAACGCATCTCATGCCTCAGTGCGACCATTCCAGTGATTAATTTGATAAATGTTCACAGCAGATGCTCCATTTCCACAAAACCCGTCTTCATTCAAGGAAATTAGAATTGTGTTCAATACTCTAGGTGTGGCCGCACCAGGACCCTGTATAATTACTGGACGATGTCCTTGTTCCTATGCTTCAATAGTCTCACTATTTTCTCCCTGCTCAGAGGATGTGTCATGAACGCAAGAGTCCAAAGTGATGAGGGTGCCAGCTGAATGTGAATGTCGTTCATCTTATACAGAATTCGCACAGCAGATTATAGGTAGACAGTTCTGAATTTTTGCAGCTGTTTACAAACTGTCCCACTGAGCAAAACAGTACTCTTTCATAAAACAGTGGCAGATATCCTCAAAGTCAAGATGACTCGTTGTTTCGAAAGGGAATGCGCATTTCCCAGTCCTCCAGTTACTTTCATGGATGAATTCATCTAATAGCTGCTGGTAATAACATCATCCAATAAATGTATCTCTCATGGACTCCTTCCCCCTCACCCATTGTGTACCACAGATTATACCAATAGACCTAACACTATCTTATTGCTTGATCTGATCTCCATCAATTTTCGTTTCGGTTTGTTTCAGAATTACAGGAATGTCTGTTTGCTTTTGTTTGAGACTGTCAACAAATTTTGTTTATGGATGTTTCATATCTCGGCAAATATATTATGCTTCTGTTTATTTCTGGTCTCCATCAATTCCGATTTCTGTTTGTTTTATATTTGCAGCAACATTTGTTTGCTTCAGATTTATTGCAATTTCTGATTTGATCTTTTCAATCTGATCTGTTGAGTTTATCCGGTATTTTCTGCTTTCATTAGTTTCAGACCTCAGGCATCCACAGTTCTTTGTTTTATGATAGCGCAGCAGAATAATTTAGCTAAACATTTGCTGGCGTTGGAAGGGATTTTTCTTATTGATGGACATTGAAGTCCCATTCCCAGAATATATTGTGGCTCTTAACGTAAATAAACACCGATTTGTATGATGCAGAGTAATGCTCCGTGGCATTCGTTTCACGCGAGTTTTCATGAGGCCAGGGATCAATTTTTTCGATTCCTGGGGTAACCGCCTTCTTTCTGCATCCCGATGTGCCAGGTTCTGACAATTGTCTGTCGCTCAGTTGGTCAGAAAATGTCCAGGCAGAAATTCTGGTGCCAGTGACATTGACTGCATAAGCTATTTGTTTAAATAAAAATATGTTCACCTGATGTTTGATTGATCGATGGGAAAGCATTCCCAATTTTAGAATTAGTGATAAGAAGATACTTGATAGTGCTGGCTTAGTGTTGCAATTCTCAGCACCTTGATCAATGTTGGGTGATCAGTGTAAATTTCATACTTTATTCAGATTTTCTTAAGAAATAGAGTTGTTTCATTGTTTCATTGTTTCTACAAGGTCACTCACGCCTGTTTTGCCTTTCAATGGATCTTGACTGATCCAAAATTCGTCACGTTCACTTTCCTGCCAATTTGCATGCAACTTCGTTTCCCATACTAATGAAAAATCTTCTATTGCAACCTTTAATAAATATAACGGCTCCGTCCGCAAATCTCTACATGGAATCGAGTACCAAAGACTTCAAACCATCGATGAGAAGAAAATCTTCTCATTTAAGTCGTAATTTGACCCATTTAAATCTGAAGCAATGTCCTTTTACCTTCAGCTGTGCCATGAGTGGTAAGATCCTCTCAGCACTGAACTGCCAACACCCTTAAGAATCCTTTATGTTATAAGGATAATACATCACATTCTTCTCAACTCCAATGATGGAGTCCCGAAATGTTCTCCATCAATACGTACAGACCAGAGATCTTCCTGATGAACCTCATCTGAACTATTAAATGTTGTATTTCCTCAAATAACTCGACAAATACTCTGAGTACTCCAGATGAGGTCTCACCAACACCTTCACCAGTTGCGGTCAGCCTTGTCTATTCGTACACTTCATCGTCCTTGAAATAATAATCATTAGGTTCCAGCTTGTCTCCTGCACCAAGTCTGATAGTTTTCGATGTTAATGCAAACATGGCATGAATTCATTTTTACGTACAGTATTTCGTTGTTGCAAGAAGAACAAAGAACAAAGATCCTTGCAGCACAGAAGCAGGCATTTTCGACCCTCCAAGCATGCGCTAATTTAGATCCTCTATCTAAACCTGCTGCCTATTTTCTAAGGAACTTTAATCCTTCACTCCCTGCCCATTCATTTGTCTGTCTCGGTACTTCTTCATTCACCCGATCATTCCCGAAAACATCCGCTGTCAACGCATTCCAGGCGCACACCAATTTCTGCGTGAAAAACTTTTCACGTATATCTCCCTTAAACTTGTCCCATCTCACTTTGAACTCGTAACGAGGAGTGATTGAGTCTTCCACGATGGGAAAATCTTTCTTGTAATTCACAGTATCTACACCACTCGTGATTTTGCAGACCACAATCAGGATCCCCTCAACCTCCGCCTTCCCAATGTAAATATCCGAATCAACTCAACCTCCGCTCATATCAAGCAAGCTCCATACCAGGTAACATCCCAGCGAACCTCCTCTGCACCGTCTCCAAAGCATCTGCATCCTTTTCGTAATGTGGTGACCAGAACTGTATGCAATATTCCAAATGTGGCCGAACGAAAGACTTATACAACTGTAACATGACCTGTCAACTCTTGTACTCCGTCTGATGAAAGAGAGCATCCCGTATACGTCCTTGACCGTTCGGCTGGCCCGCGTTTCCACCTTCAGTGAACAATGGACCTGAACACCCAAAACTCTCTGTACTTCAAGTTTCTGCAGGACTTTTTCATTTACTGTAGATTTCGGTTTTGAAATTGCATCTTCCTAAATGCATCACCATACATTTGTTTAGATTGAGTTATTTCTCAGCCCAAATCTTCAATCTACCTGTATTCTGCTGTATTGTCTGTCAGTCCATTTCACTAACTACTGCTTCACTAATCTTAGATCCATCTGCAAAATTTCTCAAGAGACAAAACGTGTTTCCATTGAATTCATTTCTGTATATCATAAACAACATATCACAAACATCTTTGTGGGATACCACGAGACGCAGGTCTCCATTTTGAGAAGCTCCCTTCCACTAGGAACGGGGCGGCACGGTGGCACAGTGGCACAGTGGTTAGCACTGCTGCCTTACAGCGCCAGGGACCTGGGTTCAATTCCCGCCTCAGGCGACTGACTGTGTGGAGTTTGCACGTTCTCCTCGTGTCTGTGTGGGTTTCCTCCGGGTGTTTCGGTTTCCCTCCCACAGTCCAAAGATGTGCAGGTTAGGTGAATGGGCCATGCTAAATTGCCCGTAGTGTTAGATAAGGGGCTTATGTAGGGGTATGGGTGGGTTGCGCTTCGGCGGGTCGGTGTGGACTTGTTGGGCCAAAGGGCCAGTTTCCACACTGTAAGTAATCTAATCTAATCTAAACTACTACTCTCTGTCTCCAGTTGTCTATGCATTTAGCTCAAACATGTTGAATCCACATGCGACTTCACATTCTTCATCAGCCTACCATGGGAAAACTTATCAAATGCCTTAATAAAGTCCATGCATGTGACATCTACATCCCTTCCCTCATCATTCACATTGTCTCCTCTTCAAAGAATTCTATCAGATGTGTAAGGCATTATCTTCGCTGAACAACACCATTCTCCCTATCACGGGCAAGTTCATTGTCTTTCAAATGATTAGTTCTCCTCACCATTCACTTCTTCTCCGTTTTCTGTCCTACCCACTGCCTTAATCCTGCGTCGACATAATTTTCCCCAAACCCGGTGACATTTTAACGATAGTAGAAATTTACTAGGTGAATGTAGTCTTTTATTATGAAGACCAGCCAATAAAATTATTTCCAGGTGATTCAATTGCGTTGTGTATTTCAGTGAATCGATATTTTCTTTGACACATGCAAGAAATATTTGGATCAACAATCGGAGTTCTTCAACCTACTTTGGAAAGAGAGCTTTGTGATAAACCTCGGCTAGGAGCAATTTCAGAAACGTCAAAGTCACATTACTCAGCCATATCTCTGGACACGGACAATTGCCAGCACACACAAGATGTGAAAACAAAAGGTATTGAGAAGTCTCTTTTACCATCGACAAAAAATAGTTTCCTGGGACTGAGTTTTTTTTTAATCACCAGCTCGCACCACATGTTAACAATGTGATTGTTCCACTGACTGACTTGTTGAAGAAGTGTTTAAAATTTCAGGGGACGGATGAATGTCGAAATGAATTTGACCATTAACCCAGTCTTGGCCACATATGGCTATGCAAAGCCTTTCAAGGTGGATGTCGATACGATTGATTTATGTGACGGGACTGTAATCTTACAAGAATAAGACGAGAAGAAAGAAAAAATGTCTATTTAGTATTCTCTTCCAGACAACTAAATGATGATCAACAAAAGTAGTCTGTACTAATCGAAAGAGACCTTTGGTCTCGTTCTTTGTTTGCAAAATGTCAACTTTGATGTTGCCAATGTGAGTCACTTGCAAAGACAGATCATAACCCCTCAAAATTTGTGAGAAAAATAAATAAAGACTATTAATTTGGAGCTTGTTATTGGAGCAATTCAGTTTGAAAACATATACGTGACAGGATGACAAAACGCATTTGCAGATGCGATGTCATAAATGTGATGAAGGAAGACCGATGTGTTCGGTGGCGCGAGAAAATGGATTGAAATTGACAGCAGGAGAGAAGATGTGCTTTGCAGTGTATTGATATCGTAAGGGGAAAGATTTCTGAAAATCAATCTGTCTTGGGATGATAATGGTCCACGTTTTTCTCATTTGGGTCTGCTGCGGCATTTTAGTTTGTCCTTTTTTTGTGAAGCAAGGTTGAAACAGAGGGAGTGCTTACTTTGCTCAGAGCCACCACAGTAACCAACTTGTGATGTCTTGTTCCTTTTTCACGTTGGAACAACAGAAGCAGTCTGAATGGTTGCGGGTAACTCCGGCAGACGAAAATTTGTAGTCGAAGCTTTTCACAGTGCTGAGGTCAGGGTGTTGAATGTAGAATCTTTTATTCCACTGTCTGTGGAAGGTAAAATCTTGCCATGATTTTGTGCTGTTATACTTGCATTTCATTCAATCTGTTTTGTTGACTTTGCCTTTGTCAAGTGTATGCACATACGATGTAACTATATTCCAAACATTAATTTGGAGCATTCAATATAGCTAATGTTTTGCTAAGTACTTCGATAGAATGTTGTTGTGCTTTTTTTTAAAAGAGTCTGCATTTTGGGAGCAGTGTAAAAAATAAAGTGCATGGTTTCATGATGAGTAGTTTGACTAATGAAATTGCACCTGCAACGCAAACCTTACAGTTTTATTGATGATTTGAATAAGTCAAGTTCCAGTCTCGCGGTGGCTGTATGTATTCTTAATACATTTTCAGGGGTTTTGGTCTGTTCATAAAAAGAAGTGTCATCGCTGTCTCTTCAATGTAATCACTAAGATCCACAAATCTTAATTTATGACTGAATTGGTGAAGCTGTTATTATAAATAAAATGCTCCCAACTGAAGTTACAATGTTCACATCTTCTCAAACTCTTTGCCTTCACTGCGGTGTGGTGATCCTCTGGTTAATCTCACTGCCAATCTTCTGTCTGTAATAGAATTGTGCATTTATGTACCTGGCAATTTATTGGATCATGATTTGCACACAAGTTGATGGATCTTTGAATCATAATGTTATAAGTCAATATATTTTTCAATACTGCTTTAACCAGAAGCATCAACTCAACGCAATATCGTTTGTAAGGTAAATGTTTCAGCATGATTACCAACTGCTTTCCATAAAACATATATACGTTGAGAAACAATGTGAGCACCCAAATTTGAGGAGGCACACATATCCTATTGCAACAAATGATAATGTGGACTGTTACAATAGCACGACATTTAACACTAAAATGACTAATTGGTTTTACGGTTTTCTAAACTGTGTCTGCGAGGTGCCCACTCTTCAAAGGAGCTCCCTTGAACACAATGAACTCCATGGTTTCTTCCATCTCTATTGACACTGCAGTCACAGACAAAAGAAAAGAACACTGATAAGATAATCTCTTCAATCGACAGCAATACAGATGTAACTCCTTCAGTTAAGTAGAGATTGGACACCCACTCTCCAGTTCTGTATCGATTTGAAAAGCAGCCTACCTACAGTTTTCGTCCAGATTACTTGGGGCTTCCACTGGAAGCGCTGTGCACATTTGTATTTTACATGCATCCCGATGCTATTGCACTTGACTGATCACAGTGAATCGCGTTTTTACGAACTAACGGTGCAATTCACTTCCACAGAATGTATTTCCAAGTAAGTCTGAAGACAGAACATTCAAAAAAACACTTTGAAAGCGATTAAACTCGAATACGTTGGCAATGCGTATAGCTTCAGACGTTCACGTTGTGTCACAAAAAATGAATGAAATGCTACTGTCAGGCACTACTGAAGTTAATAATGTTTTAAATCTTTGGTTTCTTTATTGTGTTGATGCAATGACATCTCAACAGCACTTCATTCATGGAAGTTAAAACCGCACCGCAGCTCTTTCGCGGCCACTTGTACAATTTCTACTCTAATTTAGACTGCAGCCTAGTACAAAGGCAAGACTGAGTTTTGGAATACTGAAGCTGGCAACTCACCTCCTGTCTCCACAAAAACTAGACGCTGCCAAAAGCATAATTATCAAGTGTGTGATGGAGTACGCCCTATTTTACTGGACGTGCGGAGCTTCACAGCACACTCAAGACTTCGACAACTTTATTGCTGCTCCTTCAGCGTGGCTGTGGCAAACCCTCAGAATTGCCACTCTCAGGGCACTGCAGTCTACTTCCGTGAATGCAATGGGTGAATAAAAAGAAAACACAACTACACGCAATATTCCTTTTGTGGGTCTCTCACATATTCTCAGTAACTTAAAAGTTGTGCATTCATCTTCGCACCAACATATCAAAAAGGAGCACACCCCATCAGTCTCCTTCATTATGCTTTCTGTTCATGTAATAGCTTCTAGGAACTCATCAGCCTGAAGATCTAAATCCATCTGCAGCATTAGGTTTTGCATTGACTCACTGTTGAAATACACTTGTTACTTTTTTAAAGTTTTAAAACAAACTGAGCAGCTAGACATTTTACAGCCTCATTTTTCCAGCTGGCTGATTTGTGTCCACTGGTTCATCTCATCTTTGTGCGTCTGCAATCTCATTCTGTCCTTTATATAGCACCCAACCTTGCCTATTTTGTGATGCCACATCTGCTCTCTTTTCATTTAATCACAAGGCTAAAAAAAAATGCACGACCTCTGTTTATGCATGTTTTGTTTGCTGATCAGATTTAATCATCTGCTTTCCACTTTTTCTGAAAAATACATTGCATACACGTAGAACATTTTTATATGCCTAAATGTTAGCTGCTGGTATTTTCTCAGAAGTGTTCTTTCTTTCTTTATTTTGCTTTATCACCTCACCTTGACGCCTTTTTCTTCCACTTTATTATCAATTCTCATTTGTATCAGACGACTGTCATAAACATTGTTACCTCTTTATCTTAGCTCCTTTGTCAATCAAGGTGTTCGTACTTATTGTCCTACCTTTCAGTGTGTGACAAAGCGCCATGATTATCGCTGGGATATCTTTCCTTTAAAGGTAGCCCATTGTCTAGTTGTAGTCCCTCCCAAAACCCTCTCATTGCAGTGTTTCTGTCACTGTCTCTATTCTGCCTCATTTTCTTCAAGGACATTCGTGAACAGGTGGGCTTTACCGATAGTAGACAATTGATTCATGGTCATAAATACACTATTCATTCCAGATTATAATTTTTATTGAATTCATATTCCACCATCTCCAGTTGTGGGATATAAACCCGAGTGTCCAGAACATGATGTGGGTCTGTCGATCAACAATGCTGAAATAATACCACTTGATCATCTCTATGTCACTTACATTATAAATGCAATAATATACATTTGAGTAATAGTTGTTCCTCATTCCAATTACTTTGCAATATCATAATCTGTCACTAATCCTTCTGGAAGAATTTTTCTCTTGTACGTCGCTCTCGCAAGTCTATTGACCAATATAAGTGCATCTTTGCTGCTCTTTAGATCTTCTCAAACTGATTGTGTAATTGAATCGTTTGAAACATCCTTTATCTGTAAAGATTGGAAAGGAGGGCCAGATGGTTCTCATTGAGATTGAGATCCTTGATTGGGTCACTAGTTTTGACCAAACAGAAAACCCTTGAATGACAAATCTAAATAGGAAAATTAGGGAAGCTATCCATTCTATGATTTGGCTGTGAGAAGGTTCCTCGGAATCCATGTATTGTGCATGTGTAAATCTATGGTAACTTGATGGCAGGACACGTCCCTTTTTGGAGTTAATTCATTGGTGATAAAAGAAAATTTCCTTCCAATAGTGTCTTTGAATTGCGGGAAGTGTTTCTGGTATCATGCATTTGATTGGGAAGTTTGATTCGTTCAATTTTGCCTTTGCAGGCTGGGCCCATTATGCAGACTGAATTCATGTTTTTCTTTCTGGGCAAATGACATTGAAGGCAGATAAATACCAGCGAACAATTCTTCTGACTGCTTGTAGACTAGGAGCTTTTTTTCGAGTCTTAGGAAATCTTTTTTTCTCTGAGTCACGAGGTAATAAAACGTTTCAACAGTTTACGGGTTTAGATCATAACGATTATGCACCCAAGCCTCCCCTAATTCTGACATGCTGTTGGTTTTATTCAGCAGTTCGAGAACCAAGTGAATCAGCATTGAGATTTTTGACGAAGTTCGGACGACTGCAAAAGTGATAAGATTTTGGGTAGTCCTCAATAACATGTTGACAGACTGACTAGTATCTGGGATTAATGATGCAACTATGCAAAAACGTCTCACAGCTGAATCCGAATTGGAATTAAATCAAAGATTACAACTTCTTTGCCATCAGAAAACATGGCAAGTAGAGCATGGCAGCTCAGGCATCCTAACAGATGTGGACACACTCACTTGTCCAACTCAGCTTCTGGAATAACATTTGAATGTAAGCAATTTTAAACACTGACGCAGGATACCCCCTAAGCAGAGGACTATAGTGCATTACAGAGCAAAATCCGGAAACCAGTCTGATCATCAGCCGAAAGGCTAAAATATGTTTCTTGATCGGGGCCATCAAGACATTACTTCCTGCTGGTATGTGGACTCGAGGGAGCAAAGAAATCCGACAAGGCCTTACTAACATAAAGATACCTCATACTCGATATTCAGGCAAGCGCTATCCTGGAAAGTGGAAATGCATGCAACTTGGCAGTGTTAAATCAAAATAAGAATCAAAGAAAATAAATCTTTGGCTAAATGGTCACGGAATTAAATGGAGATCAAAACCTGCGCTGTATTACGCTGCACGAGGCTTCTTCAGTGATTACAGAAACAGTCGTTAACAAGATTCAGTCCAGAATTCAACCCTGATATTTGCTTGAGACGGCGACCAAACTGAGAACATAAATTGTGGAACGATTACAGATGAAAGGCACAACTTCCATTCAGGCCTCCTCTGAGCAGTTTGTGCAGTTATTACTGATTATAGCAAAAGGTCCGAGCTTGATTGGGTGAAACCGGTTGAGAAAGATTCACTCTGATGGCCATAACTTTCGTCAATTGGCTGCCAGCGTGAAGTCATAATTATAGACCTGACGGATTTTCAGGAAGGTCTGAGCAGTATCAAAGGAGAGAAGACTGTCGTGCATGTTGACCAGGAAGCAATTCCACATTTCTTCAAGACCTTACATGCAAATGTAGAGGAAGAAATCATGAGATTGGAAAATTAAGTGATTATTAAATCAGTGCAGTTTAAGAATAGGTAGCACTGGTATTATCAATGTGAAAGTTTAGCAGATCGATTTTCCTTTGTAGGAACATTACGCAAAGGATAAATCAGTGCTCACCGCTCGATAAATACCCAATAACACGTACAGACACTTTAATGCAGACCCAGCAGCTACTCGGGTGCAGATTTTCTTCACAAACTGCGCAAAGAACCAAGTAAACCTTGAGTTGTGACAGACGAGGATTCCCAAAAGCATGCTATAATTAATACCAATAATGTTACATAAGAGACTATTTTTCGGCATGTCATCGGCATGTGCCCTTTTCGAATGGACAGTGGAGAGGACACATTGCAAATTTTAGCCAAAGTTACCTTCCGAACGAAAGCCATAATAATAACCTTGAGGGCCAATAGGGAACAATTGGACAGAATGCTTATATGTTTCTCCAGGGAGTGTATGAGCTTTAAAAGGGGAAAGGGCTTGTTTCAGACAATCCAAATTACTTACTTGGGCTGTCCCAGATGCTCTGGCTGTAAGATACGTGCTACTGCCCTATACACGCTTTCTGCATCAAAGTATGATTCAGAATCAGAAGAACAAGACTTGGAAATTACAAGAAAATGAATCAGAGAAACTGAGGACTGCCGATGCTGGGATCAGAGTCGAAGAGTGTTAGATTAGATTAGATTACTTACAGTGTGGAAACAGGCCCTTCGGTCCAACAAGTCCACACCGACCTGCCGAAGCGCCACCCACCCATACCCCTACATTTACCCCTTACCTAACACTACGGGCAATTTAGCATGGCCAATTCACCTGACCCTCACATCTTTGGACTGTGGGAGGAAACCGGAGCACCCGGAGGAAACCCAAGCAGACACGGGGAGAACGTGCAAACTCCACACAGTCAGTCGCCTGAGTCGGGAATGAACCCGGGTCTCAGGCACTGTGAGGCAACAGTGCTAACCACTGTGCCACCGTGCCGCCCACTGTTGTGCTGGAAAAATATAGCCGATCAGACAGCATCCAAGTAGCAAGAGAGTGATGTTCCAGGCATATGCACTTCATCAAGAAAAGCCTACATCTCTGGAAATAGGAGTCAGGGATTTAGAAATTTAAATGCGGGCCAGGTGTATCTCTTTGACTGTAATATATTTCATTGATATCCTTCATCGCTTAGTCAAATCCTCCTTTGATGCGACAGCCCTATTTATATCAATTAACATCAGCTGGGCCAAAAAACACACCGACTGCATTTCGAGATACTCCAAGGACACAAACACAAGACAGCACCAACTCCATCAGCAAGGACAACAATCTTGAGTTGGTAAACCTGTGTCTCACGACTCAATTTCATGTCGAATGACAAGACATACAAATAAAATCAACAGAACACAAATGGGATCACCGTCATCAGGCTTCTTGGCAGAAGCTTTAATACAGAAGTTCGAAAAAACTCCCCACGATACAACCCAAAACGTATTAAATCCGAGGAAACCTCCAGCATAATCAACACCATCCTTAACTGCATAAATTTCATAATGGAGGTGGTCAATAACAACCACCTCCTCTTCCTCGATGTCACAGAGGAACGAACATTTAATGAATAAATGCAGATCAGCATCTAATGGAAAATACCACACACAGAACAGATACTCAACAACAGAGCAATCATTCCAATACCCACAACCCGAGCTGCATCAGGATATTATTTCAATGAGAGATAACAAACTGCATCTCCCAGTAACGTCAAGCAACAGAATAAATTTACCAACATAGCAGATTAAAGCAGAATGGGTAATTGATGTGAAAAACCGTCCGCTGATACTTAAAGAACAAACAAAAACAAGTAGACACAACACATCCAGAAACCCTAGCCGTACCTACATACAATCAAAGGGGTGTCGGAGATGACTACTTTGACTCCTTTGTTCATGTTAGGCAACAAGTCTGCCAACACATGAAAAAGCTACTAATGAACCGAAAGGACCCGATACCAACTAACAGCAAAGCGAATGTCATTTACAAAGTGCCATGCAGGGACTGTAAGAAAAACTTCGTTGGTCAGATTGGCAGAAAAGCAGCCACCAGAATAAATGAATAAAACTAGCCTTAAAACACATGATACATTATCTCTCGTCTCCTTTCATTCAGAGGACACCGCCTCAACTGGGCCAACGCATCCATCTAATGATAGGCTAAACAGAGACACGCATAGTATACCTAACGGTCTGACTTTCAAACCGGAACTTAATCAATAAACAGATCGATTTAGACTCCATTTATCAACTTCTGAGAAAAAGAACCAGAAATGTTATTACTTGTCTTCAGAGACCAAGGCACACAAATAGAAATCTGGACAGAACATCAGCATTTCACCGGAGTCTCATGGATGATGTTAGCCTTCTGAAAACAAACCTGCCAGATCAGCACAAAAACGTACAATCTGAGCACAAAGCTGAGCTAAAATTCTTCTCAAAAATCGTCCACTCGTTATGTGTGGTAAGCAAGTTTGAATGCCCTTATCGCTGCAGTGATAGGTCAGTGTCCGTGCTGCCTCACAGCGCCATAGACCCGAGTTCTCTTCCCGCCTTGGGCAACTGTCTCTGTAAATTTTATGCATTCTTCTCGTGTATTTGTGGGGTTCCTCCGCGTGCTTCGGTTTCCTCCCACTGTCCAAAGATGTACAGATCAGGAGAATTGGCCATGCTAAATTGTCCGTCGTGTTAGTTGAATTAGTCAGGGGTAAATGTAGCGGAAGGGATCTGGGTGGGTTGCTTTTCGGAGGGTCGGTGTCGACTTGTTGAGCCGGGAATCTAATCAAGGAAATCTAATCAGCTACCGCCAGCAGTGCCCCGCTTTCATCGGACTTGCTGGGTGAATCCTGGACAATCCTGATCAATATTCTTGGTCATTGTGGATACTCATTCAAAGTAGTTTAATGTGCATAGCGTTCATTTGGCAAACTCAAGACCTATACCTAGAATGTTGCCAGCTTAGATTGAGATGCACAACCTCCTGGAAGTTTTGACCACGGACAATTGGACAAACGTTTCAGCAGGACATATGGGTATTGCCTAAAGTTGAATGGCATTCACCGTATTCAGTGATAGAAACGAGGGCCAGGTGGATCACATTGACTGTGCTCCTTCATTGTGCCAATGGGGGAGCCCTGGCTGGAAGACAAAAAAAACTGAAGATTCAGAGAGTCTCCTCATTCTCGGGTCTAACTTTGTACTGGTTGGTCAGAAACACCAGTCCCCCAGCAAAAGCACAACAGAAAACAAGATAAACTTGTGGATCATAAAGTCTTGTCGTTGTAGCGTTTGGCTCTGGTCTGGGCGATAAGAGCCCACATACCTTGAATATGACAAGTGACATGGCGAAAAAAACACAAGAGTTTCAGAGTGTCTGCTCATTCATAATCTGACTGTGGGCAAGCTAGTCACAGTCCACGTGTAAACTAAATGCGACTTCGTAATAGGAAAATTGCCTCCTTGGAGTTATTTCACGTGCCAGCACTTAAATGCCATCCTCGACGAACACCAACACCTGTCCTTTTTTCCTCCTTCCTCTATTTCTGATGATGCTTCGTACCCAGGAAAATTTGCTATCCCAGTAATGTCCTTGTGTATTTCAGTCGGCCTGCCACATACTAATTTATTTTTCTGTCTCTCTCTCTCTCTCTCTCTCGCTCTCTCAATTTGTCGACTTTCTCCCTCACTCTATCTTTTGCTCTCAAAGTGTCACTAACCGTCTTTCTCTTACCTACTGTGAATCCTCTTGCAAGGATGCCTTCCTTGAAGAAGCTCTCTTCCTCCAAATATCGCATCTCCATCGCCCCTCCCCCAAGTCCATCCTCCCTACCTTTTATCTTAGCCTGCTGGACACACTTACCTCATTCCTGAAGAAGGGCTTATGCGCGAAATGTCGAATCTCCTGTTCCTAGGATGCTGCCTGACCTGCTGCGCTTTTCCAGCAACACGTTTTCAGTTCTTTATCTGGCTGTCGTCTTGCTCCTTATGTATGTGTGTCTGTGTCCCTCTTTCCCGAAAAGTTCCTTTCGCTCTACCCCCAAGTTTCTCCCCCCTCTCACTCGCATTTTCCCTGCCTGTCTCTCTCCAGCTCGCGCTCTCCCTATCTGACTGCCTCTATTTATCATCCTTTCGGTTCCCTATTCTTTCTCTTTCCATATTTCTTTCTGTCCACCTCTCTCTCCCCCGGCGAAACTTGTTCTTTTTTGTAACTCTTTCTCTCTGCATCTTCCTGTTAATGCCTCGTCTTAAACCCATTCTTTATCTTTCACGCTCGGATAAATCGTCCAAAATCTCTCCTTATACTCTCATATTCTGTCTTTCATTGTCCATGTTCCTTTCATTCTCGCTCCTTTGCAAAGGCTGCATACTTTCTTTTGCAATCGCTTGATCACGGTGCCTGATTGAAACTAAGTGAGTAGTTTAAGTAAGCATGGATTGTGGAAATAATTTTGCCACATTTAAAAAAAAGGTCCAAATTATGTTTATGGTTCACACAGCAGCTGTAGAAGTGGGCAATGGTTGTGGTGGGGAGCGGACAGTAGTTTCAAAGGAAAGTTGGTTTTGGGGTCTGCAATCAGATGTAGATTCGGCAGGACATATGTAGCTGAGTGATCAGTGGACGAGTAAGTAGTTGTTGATGCGAATGGCCTTCCGCCTACCAAAAGCTGGGAAACTGGTTCCGTGTGTCTGAAGAAGTCTTGCGTTTGCAGGCTTTGGCACAAGATGTTAGACCTTGTAAAAACAACTCATGCCTGAAGATCGTCAGCTTAATTCCCCTAATCAGTCGCTGTAATTCTAAAGCCTGTGCATTTTCTGTGGTAAGACAAACTCCACCGTAATACACAGTCTGCAATAACGCAATTCCATCAGTATGAGGCAAATGATATTTGCACACACAGCAATCTTCAAACCGTGTTTATTCCACGACAATGCAATATCTACAGAAGTGCAGTAATTTCAATGTGTTGTCATTGGTAATTCAAAGTTTACAGGTTTAGACACTCGACCTTGAGACAGTCAACATTGTGTAACCTATGCATTTTCCACATTAATGCAGTGTTTTCAGAGTGGGCCAACGAATATTTGTCAATCAGCATGCCCATTCTGTATATTTTGAATAGAAAAGCAATGTCTAAACTTTGGGAGACAGATATTTGAGCATTCATCTGTGTGCATCCTTTATATTAAACACCCGAGCGCACCATGAGGTATTGTAACCTTTCAAGTCTTTCCCATGGGTCAGTACACAATTTATTGAACTTTAAGAGACAGAAAAGAGAGTTGAGACTAGGTGCAGATACTGAAGAGATCGATGGCGTGTCCAGAATGATCAGAAATTGTTTTCTCTCGAATCACTGGGTTGAAGTATTTCTGTTAATTGTGTAAGTCCAGGATTTTATCCTGCGTTTGCAGCCCTTAGAAAGAAATAGTCTCCAGCTTATTTTCACCCACTGCGTTGCTCTTAAAGATCTACCAATAGTAGACAAGCTACTGAGGGCTCTTGTGGTGGCATGAAAGTGTCCCTATTTTGGTCATCGGATGCCTGGGTTCATCTCCAATATCTCCACATCTGGATAGGAAACACGAGACGTAAGTTAAAATGACTGCAATACGTTGTTCTGAATTAAGAATGATTGCTGTTTGTTGAGGCCAGCATTCGCAAGGGGAAAGCAAACGCACTCTGTTTAAACTCTTCACAATTCAGTTCACAATGATGTATTTGGATCGTAGAAAGAAGCTGCAAAATCATGCTTACGGCATCACTTTCTTTTTCTAATCATTTGTTGCGACTCTACATTTCGATTAAACAGCAAGATTGCTTCACGTGACTGAGCAAACATCAGCTCCCCTCCCCATGAAAGGGTACAGTTAATCAATATTGAAAATAGATTTACTCAATTTTCAACTGAGCAGTCTCCGAGTTGTCATTTTTTTTCTCCTATGCGGACTGAATCTCCACCAATGTCAAACCTTACGTGGAAGCAGGCCTTGCGATTTACTCGGAGTAAACCTTGAAGAAACGAAATGACATTTTCGGACGTAGATGTGTGTAAATTGGCTGCCTTGTCTCTCCTCATTATGATGGCACTCATTAGTCATTGCTTGTCTCTTCAGAACTCTAAGATGTCTTGGAAATCTAGCAAAGGCTGTCAGTTACTTCAGGTGTGGCACAGTGGCTCAGTGGTTAGCACTGCTTCCTCACAGCACCAGGGTTCAATTGCAGCCTCGGGCGACTGTCTGCGTGGAGTTTGCACATTCTCCACGGGTCTGTGCGGGTTTTGCCCGGGTGCTCCTGTTTCCTCCCACAGTCCAAACATGTGCAGGTGAATTAGCCTTGCTAATTTCCCCATAGGTTATGTGCATTAGCCAGAGGGAAATAGATCCGGGTGGGTTACTCTTCGGAGGGTCACTGTGGACTTGTTGACCCGAACGGCCTATTTCCACACTGTAGGGAATCTATTCTAATCATATATCTGGACCTTTCTGTTTTCTGCGCTTTCCTTCGTTCTCTCTCTCATTTCGTCTCTATCTATCTTTGCTTTTCTAACTCGCTGCATCGACCTGGCGTTTTCTCACTCTGCATTCATCAATGATCTCTTCATCAATCTCCCTCTCTCTCTCTCTCTCTCCACTTTTCTCCATCATCACGTCTAGTCTTGCCCTATTCATGTGTATCAGTATCGCCGAAGGATCAATTCTGGTGGGAGCCGACGCAAAGATCACATTAGAAAAAAGAATTTCTCCTGTTGAATAGGATCATATTTGTTTTAAGATTCCATACCTCCACTTCCCTTTCCGTTCCCTGTAGTCATTGATTTCCCCGCTGAGGAAGAAAGTCTCGATCTTAGGCTTAAATAAACACAAGGATTCTGACCTGAACATCTCTCTCCAGCAAGAGTGTCAAGAAGTGACAAACCTCGGAGAAAATGAATTCTTCTTGATCTCAATATTAACTTGGTGCCTTTTATTCTGAGACTTTGGTCCTCATTTCCCCGATGAGTGGAAACATCATGGAATATACTCGTATGAAGATGCTTTAGATTCATACATATTACTTATCTTCTTCTAAACAACAGTCAATAAATTCTCAACCTCTTCAGCCTTTGCTCAGACACAGCTTTAATAATATGATCATGCCGGTGAACATTCTCTTCCCAGCCTCCAACGAAATGACATTTCCTTCAATAAGGGAACAAAAAGTGCTCTCAGCACTCCATATATGGTCTCACCAGCACATTGTTCAAATTCAATAAGACTTACCTCTGCTTACACTCTACGCTTTTAAAGATTGGCCGACATTCCATTAACCTTCCCGATAACCTGTTGTTCCTGTGCGTATGCTTTCTGTGTTCCTTACATGCGTGTCAAATCTCTTTGTCTGGCGTTTTTATGACATTTGTCGAGATTTAACTAAAATTCCTATCATTTCATACCCTCCGTTATGAACAGATTGAGACAGAGCTGACAATTCTAATTTTTCTTTTTAAGTTACCTGGTCTTTAACAAAACCAAATCAAAGCCTGTATGCACGTTAGCATGCATACAGTTCCAGATAGTCACTTTAACTGGTTGCACGTTAACACGTGGAGCTTGCACGTTGTGTGCATATGAGCAGGAAAGGTTATCCTTTACTGTTTAATTTGACATATTTGTGTGCTTCATTTATCTGCCTGTCAAAGTTCGGAGCTTAGCTAAAAATTGGGGAAAGCGATGATCTCGCTTTTTTTTTATCCACATGTTGTTCAGGCCGTTCCTACTTTTCGAAGATTAAATCTGAGATTTATATTTCAAGGTTTGTATACCTCCCGTTGAAGGGTAGGACAAGGACTAACGGACCTTGAAGGCTGTTCTTATATTTAATTAGTTGAATAATTCTCGATGCTTTGGTTCCATCAGCTCATCTTCACCGATCAATGGAACTCTCCAACTGCCTAGAAAACTCTCCATCTGTAGCTGTCCGTTTTGTCCGTCTCACGCTTTGAAATGTTTCACTCTAAAATGTTAAACTTCAGTCCCTATCTGCAGCTACACCTCCCGCCATCAATGCTAACTAGCCTTACTTTGAGTCTGTTGTGCTCTTCGGTTTCATGTAATATCCGGACTGGGTTTCTCTCTGCTGAGATTGGTTGCTTGTTGTCAGCTGGCAAACCAACACACACACACACACACACATCCATACACATATATATGTACACAGACATCCCATCCAATTGTCCAATCACTCACTCAAAACGATATGCCGGCATTGCAATGTAAAACTTTTTCTGTCCAGAATTGCCATTGAGCATTTTTTTATCCTGCAGATTCTCCAGACACCGTTTCAGGCCTCAGCCAATACCTCTTAAACCTACTTGTACCTTTTGCTCAAAATCTACCAACAGATTTTACTGAGAGGTACATGATTTGAGTTTGTCCATGTGGCAGTGAATTATTTTCTCCCTGTCTTGTCTCTGTCTGTTTCCTCTTGTCCTCTCTATCTTTCTCAATATACATTTGTATATTTTATTTTCTTAATATTTGTTCAGAAAATTTCGGCGTTGCTGCCTGGACCCCACACTTATTTCCTATCCATAGCAGAAATTATGATGCTCAGCGACCTTCTTGAAGTGATGCAGTTCGTGTCTTGTCTTCAATGGTAACCGCTTCAAACCACTCAGCATCACGTTTGCGCAGTGAACATCATTCGCTACTAATTTGCCTTACTTCATTCAAATCAAACATTTGGTCCTGCACACGAGTGTTGTCCAGTTTACGCTTGGCTTTTTCTGTGCAGTACCTGGAACAGTTTGTCTTCATGCTCTATTCTGGACCCCCTCATCAGCTCCATTTTCTACTCCATCCTTGGCACAATGATTCTTGTGTTCTTACCTGACAAAGAGAAATGTAATCATGCACTCCTCTGATTTTTGCACTTAAGTCATTTTTAATTGACCATCGTCCCACTTTCCCTTTTCCTTCCTTCATCTCCGTTGTCTCAGTTTTTTTCCAGGCATAGAAAGCAGCTGCACTTTCATCACAAACTCAATGTCTTTCCCTTCATCCCACTGGATTTCAGGAACTTTCACCATGTTTCATTAGTTCCTCATTTTCCATTCCCCGCCATTTCAAACCATTATTGTTGGCATACACAACCTTCCCACACTAATATTTGTCATATTTAAAGCATCACGTCCTTCATTTCCACCACGGGGAAAAAGTGAGGTCTGCAGATGCTGGAGGTCAGAGCTGAAAATGTGTTACTGAAAAAGCGCAGCAGGTCAGGCAGCATCCGTGGAACAGGTAATTCGACGTTTCGGGCATAAACCATGATTCCTGATGAAGGGCTTATGCCCGAAACGTCGAATTTCCTGTTCCTTGGATGCTGCCGGACCTGCTGCGCTTTTCCAGCAACACATTTTCAGCTTTATTTCCACCACCTCGAGCACGATGGCCCGGCCTTCATGAACCATAACAATCCTCTTCTCCAATCGTCAAAGACTAGTAAATACTTACACTACAGAAGGAGTTCATTTGATTCATGTCATATTCGCCAGTCAACACGGAAATGACTGTACCGGTCCCATTTATAGCTCTTGGCCCATAAACCTGACAACACAATTGGATATCCAAAGGCTGTTTCCACGTTGCATGGTTTAGGGAGCGAGTTCCAGATTGAAACTCCTCTTTGTGAAAAAAAAATGATCAACTGCCAGCTGATTTGTTTTCCTGTCACCTTAAATCTTCTTTTCCATGGATGAACGACACATATCAATCCCTTATATATTCCGATAATTACCTTGTAAATTTCTAAAAGATCGCCATCAAGCATCCCTTATTGCAGAAGAAAGGGCAGCTTATCCAACCTTGTCCAGTCGTGCAGGCACTGCAGCCCAGGAACCAACCTGGTAAATCTCCTATGCTGCTTCCCCAAAGCTGATGCATCATTCTGATAATATGGTGTCCAGAACGACACACATAACTCTAGTTGTGGGTGAACAAGGTTTATATGGTCACGTCTTAGCCTCCCTGTTCTTGTGCAAAATGTTTCAGATGATAAAGGCAACTATCCCGTATGCCTGC